>NC_134485.1:118215738-118282197 GCF_040206685.1 Ascaphus truei | reverse complement strand
TTTTCTCACGACGGGCTGATCCGAGCTGTCACGCGGGGTCACGGAGGCCGGGAGAGATTGGGGTGGGGGGGGGCGGATGGCCCGATGGGAGGGGGGGGCACAGATGGCCTGATGGGAGGGAGGAGGGGACAGATGGCCTGATGGGAGGGAGGAGGGGACAGATGGCCCGATGAGAGGGCGACAGATGGCCCGATGGGAGGGAGGGGGAGGGCGACAGATGGCCCGATGGAAGGGAGGGGGGGGGGAGCGACAGATGGCCCGATGGAGGGAGGGGGGGAGCGACAGATGGCCCGATGGAAGGGAGGGGGGGCGACAGATGGCCCTGCAGGGGGCCCTGAGGCATACAGGCGTGGAAGGGGCTGCTGCCGGAAGGGGGAGGAGTAGAAGCGCTGAGGAGGGAAGCCACTGCTCAGAGAGCCGGAGGCGGGGTAATCTCCCCCAACAACATGAACCCGCCTCCGGCTTTTTTTTTTTTTCTCCAGCGCGAGCGCGGGAAAATCAGCAGCGCGAGCGCGGGATATTTAAAAAATACATGTGTGCTGCTTGGGCCAATATTTACTCGCCCGGGGTTAAATCCACCCGCCCCAGGCGAGTAAATGTATATAATTGTCGAACACTGTATATATATATATATCTCAACTGTAAATATTCCTGTATAATCATTTGCATGTCTTAGACAGGTCTGCAACCCTGTCTTTCACCATTATCACCCAGCACACAGCACTTCCACTGCAGCAACGGATTCTGGGAAATGACATGCAAATGAGCACACAGTGCCACCTTTTATCTCATGCTCACATTGCATGTGCAACCCTAAGCCAATGCATGCTGCTTTAGACATAGCTTTTAAGCAAGGGCTTGGGAGATGCAAAGTCAGTAAACCCACTCACAGACATGTTTCAACCATGATGGGTATCATCAGTGTGAGGTTGGTTGCTGACATTTGCTCAGATGAGATTAAAGAGTAGGTAATCCCCACATTTATTAAGATTATGGTGGGTAAATATATATATATGTGTGTGTGTGTGAAACATGAAAAGAAAAAAGAAGGGTCAAAAAGGTGCACTCAAACAATATCTAATGAAAAATGAAAAATGTACTTTATTAGCAATGAGAAAATAAAAAAACACACAAGACAGACCCAAACAACTACCACATAATAAATTGCTGTGCGTAAATGCGGTTATAAATATAGCACCAAGTCACATGGATTATGCACCAAATCACATGAAGGTCTGTTGAAAACCAATACATAAAGGTTCAAATATGGCATAACAAAACCAGGGGAAAAAATAGTTCCCCAGTAATGAAACTAAGATCGGCCGATCTAAAAAAGGTATTAAACAAACCAGACCACATGAAAGATAGTAATACCTCAAATGCCTGCTAGTCAAGCAGCAAGGATGAGAAATATACTCAGAATATTGCATGAAGTAACATAAACATGAAAGGCACAGTTTAATGGGTATAATAATAAGCATAGTAAAACACACAGCATGAATACCTAACTGGCTAGGAGAAAGATCATAAATAATGTAAACAAAGGCCACTCAGATATATGTACAAATGACCCTACAAAGTGCTGCAAATGAGATGAATAAACTGATGCCAGCTTGGTGCTGCGACCTATGGATTGAACAGCCAGGGAGGAAGTCCAAATAGTGCACTGGTAGCACTCAAGATATGTCCTCAATGGTGAGATAATACTGAGAATAAGCAGGGGTCAGGATAAAGCAACCCAGGGACAAAGCACACTGCAGATGAAGAATAAGCAGGGCAGTAGGGGAATCCCAATACAGACCAGCGTCCCTTGGCGTCCCTTGCTCGGGCATCAGCAGTAGAACAAAGAAAAATCTGGAGGATACCAATGCAGCACACGGGTCAGGAAGAGGTAGGGGTGCTGTCACAGCTCTGCTCGACGGCCGTTTCGCCTGAAAAGGCTTCTTCCGGGAGCGTGTGGTGTCAGCCTCCATGACCGCTCTTTAAAGGCTCCATTTTCGCGCCAAAAATCACCCTGCTGCAATCAGCCAATAGGAAATTCTTGCTGCGATCAGCCAATAGGAAATAATGAAAAGATAGAGACGCGTCATCTGTTGCCATGTTAGAGCAAGGAAGACTTTCAGAGACAATCTTACTTAAAGAGACAGTCATGGAGAAACCAAAAGAGTTTAAAAGAATGTGAATACAAAGGAATAAATACTAAGCAAAAGATTAAAAGGTAAAGAGAAAATGAATAAGGACAAAATAAATAGAAAAAACAATTAACAGTGAGATAAAAGGGAAAATGATATAATAATCATTGAGATTGGTGAACTTGTTATCTAATGAAAAAGGTTATATATAAATATGAAGGATGATTAATAAGTAATGAAAGGGTACAGGAGAAGATTATTGAAGATATCATTATGAAGAATCAGGAGCATAAAAAGAACACAGCAAATATGAAACAAAAGAAACATTGCAAAGCTAAGATAGTCATTAAGTCCTGTTGGGATCATAGTACCCAACTGTACTATCCGTCTGCATTCCTTTTGTAGGAGAAGTTGCTCCACATTGCCGCCTCGAATGCCTATGTTAATTCTGTCAATGGCAAAGGCCACCAGGGATGAGGGGTCTGAGTTGTGCACATCACGAAAGTGACATGCCACACTTGTGATTTTTTTGAAAGATGCCAGATCTTTGGTGGCATTTTTGATATTTTGTGTGTGCTCCAGAACCCTAACACGAAATTCTCTTAATCCAACGCGTTTCGTACATGATCTCGTGACGAAGTACACTCCATGTACGAAACGCGTTGGATTAAGAGGGTGCATTCCTAGCACTACCTGCTGTGTGATTTTACCCCATCTGCCATTCGGTTTCATCTCCGTTACACCCGCTGCTCCTCCGGCCGGCCGAGACTGTATAGCTACTGGCGCCACTTGATGACGTTATTGACGCGCGCTCAAAGTGGATGCCGTGCATGCAGATAGACGCCTGAAAGCCAGGGAGAGAGAGCCTGCTTCCCCGCAATAGCTGCCGTGAGTACGCCACGGGACAGCTGAAGTCCAGCCGGTTGCTGTGTCCACGCTGTGGGGCAGCTGCCTTTCATCAAGGCGATTTAGAGCGGTGCAGAGAGTACCCACGGTAGACATGAGAGGAGAAGAGATTCCATCTGGTGACCATTACCCACCATTTGTTGCTGATTGGTAACATGTCCATATACATGTACTGCTAGTAAATTTTAAACTGATGTACGTGCAATACTCACCTGTTTTATCACAATATAATTTATCTATATACTACACTATGAGGTTTTTTGCGCTGTTTCTTTTGTCGTTATTTCTCTAGTTTTGGTCTGTGGAGCCATTCCACGAATTCAGCAGCATATCCTCACACTTAAAGTAACAGGTTTACCTTCTATTTATTATAATTATATATCACTGAATATTCACTATAAAACACATATTCACGATTATTAGAGCGCAGTTCACCCTTTGTTTCTACCAACAGGATTGGAACCCACAACCTCTGCTATTCAAGGCAGCAGCTCTAGCATTAAACGATTAAACATGCTGACATCTAGAAGTGGTCTGCTTTTAAAAGAAGCCAGGATAGTTTCCATGAGTCTGATTAGTTAAAGTTGTGAGCAGGGGAGCTGTAAAGTACGCTGTGACAGTAGAGCTATCCAGCATCTGAGATAATTCAATGCTAGAGCTGCTGCCCTGAGTAGCAGAGGTCGTGGGTTATGGTCCTGTTGGGGCCTCTATGATAGTTTTCTCTCTCCCCCCTCTAAATAATGTCAGGTTTAATGCTTAAGAATTAACTTCAAACGCCTTTAGAGGATATCCAATGTTAGGGAGAACGCCTCCTTATATATCATTAGAACTTACGGGCAGAAACAAAATAACTATACTTTATTGAAGAAGTAGTACAGGGTTAACGTTGGGTTATTTGTTTTAGTGAATAGGCTTTTGTCACAAACAACACACCTGTGAGTATGTGACTTGTGTATGTGACATTGGTTAATACACAGAGCTAGCCAGCTGACTCGCTTATCTCCATGAGTAATACCTCCCTTCCATCAGTCACAATATAATTTTAAACTCTCTTCCACCACCAAGGATCTACCACTATGGGTTCCCAGTCCCCTGTTTACTAGAGAAAAATATGATTAACACACAAAAATCTATTGTAGCAAAATGTGTCCGAAAATACAGTTACTCTCTTCAAAACTTGCAAAGATCAATTAGGGATGAAGAGAGAGTATCCGGTGCCAAAGCACATCTGACGTCAGTTCCGATGATTTGTACAAAAAATTGAAAAAGACACACACTTGTAAAACAGCAGGCTGCAGCACAGCCGCCTCCTCTACGCATTCACGCTATGCTAGAGCTTCGTCTGGGAGTGATAGCTAGCATAGCATTAAACGCGTAGAGGAGGAGGATATGCTGCAGCCTGCTATTTTACAAGTGTGTGTCTTTTTCAATAAAGCTTTTTGTGTACAATCACCGGAACTGACATGATATTTGCTGTTTGCTGTGGCACCGGATACTCTCTCTTCATCTCTGCATGCTCACTCTGCCGGATGCATGCTGTGGGAAGCGCTACTAAGGAGCAACAAGACCCAAGACAGAAGAGCTGACAGGGGTAAGATTATCTTTCTCTACCCCTGAGCCCCGACTATCATAGTGGTCCCCCTATGCTCCGTTTGCTTCCCTTTCAGCTACTCATACTACTAAGTGCTGGATTTACACAGTGGGATGCCTGAGCGCATGACAGCTATATACCTAAAGATCAATTAGGTCCCAAAAGACGGTACTTATAAAATGTAAGATGTAATATTCAAAAGTAGTATAGTGCTTAGTTACAGAAAAAAGAATGTTACAAGAAACATACAGTATAATATATGCAGAGAATGTCTTACAATAAATAGGATTAAAACAGAAAATCTAAATACATTGCCAAATAAGAATATCTGATTCTTCCAAGAGATCATATATTCGGAAATAATCACGTGTCTTGTTGTCATAACACACTATTCTGAATTCTAAATTCATATCCCAAATGCCTTGGTTTTTATCCTAAAAGCCCCAGTATTGGATACAGAATAAGTCCACCTTCTGGGGCATGTCCTTGACCCTCCCTCATCACTCTCTAATTACATTTTTATAGCTTGGGGAGAGAAAATATATTATATATATTTTAAATTAAAGAAAGCCGGTGTATAAAATTACCCCATGACTTTCTAAAGTACCTAAAAGGACACCTTCACTGTTGCATTTGTATAACTAAAATACCTATGTGGACACCGATCTTAATAGGAGTAGCTTTAATCTTTGAAGTGGAAATATGTATCTGATATGTAACAGACCAACCTGTAATATTTAATATCAATGTAATCAGTTGAGCTCCCATATCATAAATAAATAATAAACATCCTTGCAAATTCTATTGAATCCCAAATATCTTATATTTAGTACTTGTACAGACATGTGGAATGTCTTCCTGGCAACACCCTCCTGCTTTACCCAGATCACTTGAGGAATTCCTTTTAAGCTACATAAAAAAGGCTCTGCTTATTTCCACTGTCAACAAGAGTTGTGGATCTATGGTTTTAATCACCCCATAATCCCAGAGCAGGTTACTCTTTGATAACCAATATAAGGAAGCAAGCCGGGCACTTGAAAAAATTATTTTAATCACACATGAATGCATATTATCAATTCTCAGTCCTACAATTGGACCTTTTATCAGGGTTTAAGCCTAACACTATAAAAACTAGACAATTTAAACACTTACTATTAGGGATCAGCGGTATCGGCACTCATAAAGGGCCGCGGTGGGAAAATTAAATCTGCAACACATCGAGGAAGGCTCCCCAGACACGGTCCATGTTTTTTTAACACAAAGTAACAACAATAACTTTATTTCATTTGGTGCTTTTCTCCCAATGGGACTCAAAGTAGTTCACAATTATAGTAGAGTGTGCGGTACGCAGCACATAGGATTGTTACACACACAGTCCCTGCCCAGATGATCTTACAATCTTTGATTTTGGTGCCTGAGGCACAGGGAGATAAAGTTACAAGGAGCTGACACCATGATTTGAACCTTGTCCCCCTGATTAAAACTGAGTGTCATTGTTTACAGAGTCGGTATCTTTACTCACTGCGCCACTCCTCCCTGTATACTGCATAGAAATAGGGACTATCGTCACAGAATTATAGTTAACCTAACGTTAATATAGGTTATATAGCCGAAGTGAACATAGTCCATCTGGCCCACTGAGGGCTAAAGATGTACATCACATTTTTCTGAACTTTATTTTTTATAAAAGCTTGCATTACTTGGAAACTCACAAATGTACAATATTTTCCCCAAATCGGTGCTAAATATCGTCAATTTCACCAGAGTTGTGCCCCTTTTTGACAGAATTTGGTGAAAATTGCAACATATAAAAGGGCTACTGTATTTGACCTTGCACAGAGTTTGAATGCTTGGCAAACTTTTTTGGTGAACTGTTTTCAGCAAAAAATGTTTTAGTAAATGTGACATTGTTCGCGAACTTCAGCAAAAATGTTTGCATATCTCTGCTGAGGGTCTTAGGCTGTCCTATAGTCCACGCGCGCCTGTGCGAAAGTGTGTGTGAGTTAATAATGAATTAAATAATATTTTTACAATAAAAAAAGTTACACAATAAAAATAATTTTGACACATACATATATACACACATACACACATACACACATACACACATACACACATACACACATACACACATACACACATACACACATACACACATACACACATTACAGCTCTGGCAGCGGCGCAAATTCATTCTTTTTCCCCATCTTCTCCCCTGTCGGCCGGTTCCATGCTCACTGCCGTGCGCGAGCGCGGCACTATTATAGAAAGGCTGACTAACCTCAGCCAACTATAAGTGCCGCCCGCGGCCACTATTTAACAGCCCTTATTCAGTATGTTCTAAAGCTGCTACTCCATGTCAGGGAAGCAGCTGAGTCACATTCATTTCAATAGGGGTCAGAGGCGTCCTTGAGATAGAGATGCAACATCACATCTTAAGGGCCTTAGGGGGTGATTCATTAAGGTATATTGCCGGTGACGCACCTGATCTAGCATTTACTGCCGTCCAAGTCAGCGAACCTTAATGAATAAGTCCCTTTGTTTTTCAAACAGGGAAATACCAGTTTACAAAGTAGAACAACCTGATTATTTCTATTTGTATAATATAGAACCCAATGCTAACAGGAAGTAGCAGGAAGCGTGCTTTTATAACGACTTTGTAAACACGGATGCCATGCTATATAAAGGTCTTCCAACGTTCAAAAGAGTGACTTGTTTTTTAGCATCTCCCAAAACTTTCAAAATAATATTTCTCCACAAAAAAAAAAAGAATTTGAGAAACAAACTACATGATCATGATGGAAAATTAGTGTGATCTATAAAAAAGTGTAAGGAGCCTTTGTGCTCGCTTATAAGATGCACATTTGTGCTAATGTAACCTTTTAACAAGCCGTTCTGTGTGTTCTTCAATGATTCTTTCCACTCATTTTTATACTGTTGCATACCAATAATATGCCATTCTAAATCCAAGCCAACAAAATGCATCAAAAAGGGACCCGTTGTTCAGATTACACGCTCTCAGAACTGGTTATCCTTTGTTGCCTCTTGTACATTAAGCTGATTAACTTGGTGTGTGACCTTTCAAAGTATGCCTAAAATAATCCTCCAGGACCACCAAAGTTGAAGCTATTTTGTTAGTATTGATGTCCCCTGCAGGCTTACCTTCTATATCACATGAAATGTTACCTCACTTGTACTTAGTGTGACAGCTCAGTGTTCTGCTAATGCTGATATAAACCTATGTTACATATTTCAACAGATGCTCATTCTGCGACATGTTGCCAATCTGGGGTTTGAGGTGGGTCTCGTGATTTTGTTTAAATAAACTTCTGCCTTTGTAGGTTTTTCAGTGGATTGCTCTGTTTTTTGTACTTTTTGGACCAAATGTTAAACAGCCAACACCTGTCCATTTAGAACAAACAAGGAGCCAGACAAAGTGCTCTGTTTTTTAGATATTTCTTTGCATTTCCAAATACATTTCTGAAAAATAGACTTTTGTTTTCATACCTTTACGGTGAAATCTGCAAAATGTGTTGCTGCATTTGTTGTTTTTATTTCTTTTCTCTGACAGGGCTACTTTTGTACACATCCATAACACTTTGCAGGCCCTGCAAGTCTCGGTATCTAAACATTTACACTGTCATATTTGTGTATGACGCTCGGGGAGACGCCCAGAGAATAGTGCAGAGTCAAAGGAGCCGTTATAGTGATTCATAAGAACAAGAAAGGAACATAGCTCACTGCTTGTGATAAAAGACCCACTTACCCCATACATGGAAAATACACATTTCTAGGTCCCTTAGTGTCTAATCCAGAAAGAAAAAATGCATCTCCAGGCTGCTAATAAAACACTGATTGCACATCACTGCAAGAGAAGACCAAGCCACATCTCTCTCTCTCTCTCTCTTACATCAGCTGGGTTATTGATGACATTTGCAGTGGACGCTACTCATTAAAGTCTCCTGGTTGCGAAACTGGTGCACAAACAGCACCAGATTTACCAAAGACAATTAGAATAAAGCAATTAAAAATGTTTATTTGATCATTTTAATGCTGTTTATTACTCTGGCTTTGCATTTAGGCTTCCCACCTAGGGCAAAACAAAAAAATCAAATAAAACAATAAACAACAAAAGTGTCGCTTTAAATATAATTAAGACATACTGCTGCATACCAAAAAATTGCATATGCTAATCCTATCATATATGACATTATGCTGATGGCAGTTATTGAAAATGTTTGACTTTCTTTCAAAATGTGTTTTTGTTTGTGTACGATTTCTTTGTTTTATTAAATGTATCCTTTAACACAATTCAATGTATTAACGTAACATACAAATTTGAATTCATTTTAAGAAAAAGAAACGTTAAGAGAACATTTTTTTGGAGGTGTTTTTTTTTCTTGTTTTTTTACCAAAGTCATTTTGCTCAAGAAAACTGAACCAGATTTATCAGGAAAAACATCCAATTAAAAGCAAAGATTTTTTTATTTTATTTAATAAATCTGGTATTAAGGGGGTTGAATAACATCACTGACTGATTTGTTAGAACTAGCAGCTGAGCAGATTGAAAATGTGATGATGTATGGTATCAATACAAGTTGCAAAGAGAAGCACGGTCGAACCCCAGAAGAAGCCGACACATTGGCAAAACGCGCTGGGCTTTTTGACTTCTGAGGCCACCGTACTATCCTACTATTCCACCAGTAACTCGACCAGCTGACGCCAGGTGACCCGAAAACACTGCGACTGAGAGAAGCAGACCAGGGAAGCCGTGCACGTGATGTGCAAACATCGAGGAGCGGCCGAGTCTGGAGTAGGGTTGGAGTGCGCCCGAAGTCACACCAGTGGGGAAATTGTGAATTTTACCAGTGGGGAAATTGTGAGTTATTCTTCTCCCCTCTGTGTTGTTTGTCATTCGGAGTAAAATGTTAATGCACCTTATCGCATGCATTTGTGCATTCTTCATTGTATGAGGTTCTTCAAAGAGCATTCACTTCTGAGGATCCTGTTCCTTGGTGTTCATATGTGATAAGTGTTTTATCCCTATATTCACTGGGTTATTTCACTTTATTCACTGTGTTACTCTATTAACTTTCAGTTAAAGCTCCAGAGTCCTGAGGGCCAATAGGAAGCTGTTGCATCATCAGGGTTGGCTTCCTATTGGCCCACGTGGTGCAGGATCTTTAAAAAGCAGAGAGATATCAGCACCCCCTATGAAGGTAAATATCTCTGGAAGCAGGGGTTCTCTGGAGCTGAAATCAGTGGGGTTCAACTCTGGAGACCACCTGTTTCAATCCCATGTTAAAAATTTTAAATTATTAACAAAAAAATCAGTCACTTGGATTGCTCCTTTTAATATGTACAGCTTAGAACATGGAAGCGCAAACTTTTTCTGCTTTGCCCCCCCCCCCCCCCCTGCCTTGACTCCTCTGGTGCTCGCACCCTTCTCTCCCCCCCCCCTCCCCCTCTTACCTTTCATCAAATGCTGCATGACTGCAGTGTTTCCTAGCTTCTCTAAATACTCTTCTTTATATACTCACCCCCATGGGGAAACATCAGCACCCCTTCCCCATGTAGATAATTTCATAAATTGTATAAAAAGTTCTCTACGTTTAGGATTTTTTTTTTTCATGTGATCACTGATATCACATGGTGTTTACGTATTTTATGCACATCACTACATAACGGAAAGTTGTCAGGGATCAAATAGGTTGTACGATTTTACAGTAGGTAATGGAAAAGCACATGAAGCACTCGATTAAACAAGTGAAGATACACTGCAGCAGGATCACATATTGTAAGCCGGTTTTTTAAAATAAATTCCTTTACTGCACAGAGTACAATTGTCGTTTAATGATGCCTCAAAATAAACCAAACTGTGTGTTTAACATCCGTTCATCTGTGCATACAAATAAATAATATACATTACAGTATTTTCCAGTTCCAGCTATTTAGAAGGCTATAAGAAAATTAAAAGGTGCAAGTTTCACACTAATACAAATAAAATAGAAGGCAGTTGCAATGGCTAGCCAGCAGGTGTCACCTCTGAGATGACTGTCGTAACTCTACGGTTGAAGTTATTCCAGAAATGTACTCTTACAAATTAACAATGTTGAATATTAAAAAATGTTATTCCTAATACTTCATCAGTAATATCATTTTGTAAGCTCTAACACCCTTCTCTCAATAGTCAAGTTCTTCATACTTGGTTGTTTTAAGCTACTTTAACTGTAATGATTTACATTTTCATCAGGGATTATGTGTTTATCAGTATATTCTGCTATTAACTCCACCCATAGCCCTGCACTGACCCCAATTCACATAACTAGAGCTGTCAAAGGATCAGGGTTTTTACAAACCTAATGCAGGGTCGTTGCTGATCAAATTAACGTTTATCGTTTCATAGCTACAGTAGCACTCAATGCACAATGATGTAGTCCAAATAATAATAATAGCATGTATAGCGCAGCTAGATTTACGTAGCGCTTTACAGAGACATTTTGCAGGCACAGGTCCCTGCCCCGTAGAGCTTACAATTTATGTTTTTGGTGCCTGAGGCACAGGGAGATAAAGTGACTTGCCCACGGTCACAAAGAGCCGACACTGGGAATTGAACCAGGTTCCCCTGCTCCAAACTCAGTGTCTTTACTCACTGAGCCGCTCCTTCTCCACATTGGGAATTGGAAGCTGCGTAAAGCAGCAATCCCCACCCCACCCCCTCTCACTCCCATCCCCCAAATTATTTTTTTTCTAAGTTCTCTGAATGGGGTCTCTCAGAGCTGACCCACAGTCTTTTAATCTCTGGGTACCTCTGGTTCCCAAGTGACGAGAGTTTTCACTTTTTTGTAAATTCTTTGAGAACATTTTCAAAAACTATAAATATGGCCACTAGGGTGACCCAGTAGAAAGCCATCACTGTACATCACCTCCTGATCTTTCAATTGGAAATGGCGGAAGGAATGAGCTTTCTGTAGACCCAGGGCAATAGAGGAAGAAGTGAGTCGGGAGGTAATGATCTTTGCTATATGTGTCATTTCTGACACTGGAAGTATGGGAGTGCACTGACATTCCTTACTAATTCCTATGACCTATTTTTCATTCAGCATTATAAATTGCAGCAGTGAGGAAGGCTACAGGTTTGGGAGCATTTTAAAAATGGGTCAAGGTATCATCATGCCTGATAAATAAATCATGAGATTAAAAAACGTATTCACTATCTGTTGGTTCAATAAAATACACCACACTACCTAATCGTTCTTCCACCTTTTTTTAAGTTACTAAATGGATGAATGGAACAACATGGTTACCCACTCTTCTTTCTCTAAAATGGGTTGATGAATACATTATACATTATTTCCCTGAGTCGGAATAATTGGGCTAACTTTTGGCTCAACCAAGAGGCTCAACTCAATGCGATTCAGCTCTTGCATTCCCTTGGGTCTGGTAAATCTAAAATAAAAATAAATAAATAAAAAAAAGTTGATTATTGGGGATTACTGCTTTAACATTTCATTATTGGCTCTGTCTTGGGTGCACACCACTGTTGTAAACATTTTTTTAAAAATCGAATTTATTTCAACCCAGTTGATGAAGAACGTCACCAAGTCGATTTTATCTACACATCTGCATGAAGACAGGGATTCAGTCGGGGCTCCTTGTTAATTAGTTGGTGCAGCAGATGCTGGTCCATTGCCTCCCAGCTCCCCGCAGTGCTCGCAGCCAGATTTACATTTCACAGATGGGAGAAAAACGTGCTAAAGAAATGATGCTTTACAGGGACTTACACAGGGGAATACAGCTGGATTATGTAAATGTGATTTATACAAAGCTGCAACTTGGATCCTGCTGTTCTGATATTGACAGGAGAGGAAATACTGTGTAGCTATGACACACTGGCGGCGGGCACTGTATATCCTGTTGGTGTTTCATACTCTTAATCATAGTAAGCTCTTATAAGCTCATCTGTTGTCACTCATGTAAAGAAATGGATTTCATCAAACATTTTAACTACACTTTGATTTACTATCAGCAGGAGCTGGGAACATTTTTAGCTTATTTCATTATTTTATTCTTCACGCTGGCATTGCCAGTGGGGCGATACTTGTCAAATTAACCTAACTCAGCTTCAGAGTCAAACTAGGAGTTAATGAACAGTGCAAAATTTAACAACGTGATGCTAATTAGACTTTAGCACCATTAGTGTTTCTTAAGTGAGAGCCCTGGATCTCAAGCTTTCAATAGGGTCAAGTGCGCCATGAAAGAACAAAGGATTCTCTGCAAGCAGGTTACGTAATATGCTTTGCTGAAACCAGTTTTTGTTTGGATTCCAGTATATCTAGAATACTAGAGCTGCCTATTACACCGTGGCTGTTAAATAATGATGCATGACTATATAATGCATCATTTTACTTCCAACTGTGACATACAAGAAAGTCGTCAAAGCAGGATCACAATTTTTCTTTATATAGCACCAACCATGTATGCAGTACTGTACGGCAAAAGTATACAAGACATAACACATGGAAGAATGAAACAAATAAGTGTATAGTGCATAAAAGTTAATACAGTCGAAGTCCCTGTCCTAAAAAGCTTACAATGTTTTTGGTGTGTTCAGATACATACAGGGACAGAAACAGTACATGGAATTACAAGTTTAATAGGGCAAGAGCAGAAGGCTAATTGCATCCCCCAAAACTGACCATGAAATGACATTTACAGCTTTGATTGGTGACCCCTCAGCCATCTTTGTTTTTCCTTGCAAGTACTGGCATAAGTTAAAAAGAAATTAAACATCTCCGCAATCAGGGTGACTGGAGAGCTGTGAACACCACAGTTCAGCTCCGGAAGGACACCTGCTTTTATAAAGTAAAAAAAAACTTCATTTTTGGGTGGGAGAGTTCTTTGCAGCAACACGAAACAGGATATTCTGCAGGGCACCATTTATAAGGAATAGCTTGCTGCAGTGCCTCTTTTTAACCCCAAAAAATGACGGTGTAATATTGTCCTCTGTCTTGCACTTTTTAAGCGCTGTCTCACGTGGTAAAATTCTGATCACACACTTATCCATCTTCCTTTTTTTGGGGGGGGGGGGCACCTCTAAGTCTCAAAGTCATCAGTGCCTTGTCCAGAGTAAAGTGTAGAGCTAGTTTGTAACTCTTGAATGTACTCCCACTAAAATTTGTCATGTAGCACTGTTTCCCCCCCACCCCACCCCCACCATGGGAGATGCACAGCTTCTGCTACCTGTGTGTGGTGCAAGTACCTGTTAGGGTCAGGAGAGCTGAGACTTATCTGCGACGGTGGGAGATCAGGACAGGCTTTGTTCTTTCTCAGGGTGCTTAGCGCCTCCAGCCGTAGTGGGCTCCAGGTTGTCCAGAGATCTGCCCCCATTATTGCATTAGTCTCCCTCCTGCCCAAGGATTGATACTTAGACAGGAGTGTGATAACAAGGGTCTATATTGCATGGCATGCACTCACTGCAGATCTTCCTCACAGCGATGCAGGGTCTCAGAGGCTCCAGGCCTCTGGATGATGCTACCCCAGATGTTATAGGGCATCTCATTGGTATATCAGATGTTCTCCCAGCCCCTGGGGCTGGAGGTGGACACGCTCATCCCTCGATGTGAGAGGCTTAATACCCTACTGCTCTGTTCCTCATCCAGAGCAGGACTGAGTAAATTTGGCACTCCCCTAATCAGGAAGCAGAAGGGGCGGGCTCATGGTCTATACCTATCCCTGATTGGCTTACACAGGCCATGAGTCACCACCTTACTTCTGTCCATCAGAGAGGAGCATGCGTGGGGTCACAAGCCCATAGAATTAACCTCTTACAGCCTGCAGCTAGCAGGAATTACATAACATGGAGGGGAAAGACAGGTAGAAAAGACATACCCTGTTACAGTAATTTGCATGTAGTGATGCACATTACTTTGCTGACATTATATTGTCTCTCACAGACTCCAAGGCCCAGGTTCCCTAAACAGCGCTAAGGTTTATCAAATGCCTATAGTTTTTAAGATCTTTATGGTTTACCTAAATCGTAACTGTTGGAGGAACAGTGTACCTACAGGCAAATTGTCAATCGTCCCATTTTCTCTTTCTTGTTGCAAAGTAATTATGGTGCAATTGCTGGCCAAATCGTTAAAAGTAGAAACAATTGCTTAGAACGAGAATTAATTTCACAGAACCTAGTAAAAATATAAACATAGTCTTTTTTTTTTTTTTTGGACACATAAGTACCACTTAATCTAAAACATATATATATATATATATATATATATATATTATATCACCTTCCACTTCCATTGTTTATCGTCATCACTTATTTCATTGAGAAATTAATTGCTGCTTTTCAGTGTGTGAAGTATATTCAGTCAAACTAATTTCTGAGGCCTCTTAAGAGTGGCCATTGTGAATTTTAAAAGTAACGATCTCTTACGAATAACTCATCACTGTGTTTCTTTGCTCTTTTAATGTGGTCTGTAACTGTTACATATGTCTAAAACTTACTTTATCTTTAACTGTTCATGCAATGTCTTCATATTTAATGTATAACCTTGTTCACCTAATGTAATGCAATGTCTTTATATATAATATTCTTTTATGAAACCATGTATTTGTAACTATGTATCTGTCATCATAACCCTGTGCCCAGGACATACTTGAAAACGAGAGGTAACTACTTCCTGGTAAAACATTTGATAAATAATAAATAATTTGCTGTGTGGTTTCACATAGTCTTAAACTTAAACTTTCCAAGCTATTTTATAGATCTTACATTTTAAACAAATGTTAGAATAAAATATATATACAGCTCAACCCCCTTATAACGCTGGGCTTGGGGTCCAAAGACTCACATCGGGCTATAGACGTATCGCATTAGAAATAATGTACAATTGTATGCACTGTACAATAAAGTATTTAAGATACCAACAATCGTGTTGTAAAGTATTCATAAATATGAAAATTGGGAGCCACGCATGCATCGCGCTATAAGCGGATTCGCGTTGTAACGGAGCGCGTTATAACGGGGTTGAGCTGTATATATTTTTATATATACTGCTAAATTGCATGTTGCCGTTATTTTATGCTAGAAGAGGAATACGTGATGCTTCATATCATATTATTTCTCTGTTAATCTTCTATGTTCGGAGCATTTTATCAGACTTCTGAAAGCCCCATGTGATAAATTGCAAATGAGAAATGTAAGTAATAATGAGATAAACTAGGAGAAGGGCATTCGATTCTTTGACGGCCTTTATTAAATTAGAAATAGAAGCGAAGGTCACAGGTCTTAGGAATGAAAGATGAGTTTTAATTTAAAAAAGATTCAATTACAAAGATAATCACGGTGCCCACAAGTGACCTTCTTATGAACGAGAATAAGACTAGGGGTTTGAGTTTTGCATGTTCTATTGAAAGAGGCTGAAGTGTTCTTTCTCTCCCTCTTGTATCCGATTTGCTCTAACTTGTGTAACGATTCACAGAAGAAGCTTTTCACAGAAGTCAGTGGGTGTTCAGGAGCTGTGGGGGAGGAATAACCACTGATATGTCAGACACAGAAGTTTGTTTTAACTGATGACACATTACCACTTGGTAGGTCTGTACAGTGTAGCACTAACAAAGGACACTCCTTGTCTACATTGAAAGTGTCATTCTAGATGGGAACAAATTGAATTGATGACTGCGTTATATGCATTAGGCTAAAATTAAAACTAGGTGAATGTTTTGTTTAAAAAAAAAACATGAAAACATTTTTAAATCCTTTACGAAAGTAAGCCGAAATACTTATTCTGAGATTGCCAGTCTTTGCTCCACCTCAAAGGAAAAGGTGACCAGCCTGCGATAACTAGATGGGTGGACAAGATAAAGCAGAGACAAGGGCAGGACATGAACCCTCAACTCCAGGTCAAATGTTATGACATACCTTGGGTTGCTTTTGTAGATGGGATTCATGTTCTTGAGCTTTCATTTTGTCTGTCGGAATCCATTTTGACTTGTCAGATGAGTCCGTCTATTTTGTAAGGATATTGTGAAATCTGTTGACTCGTAGAATACGTTAATTGTTTATAGAACATTTCAGGGACAAAATTGTACCCATGAGAGCCAAGATAAGAATATAGGATTTGTGACCGGACGTATTTGAAGTTTAAGTATTTTCAAAGATGTAAATATGTTATTGTCTTATTTCCTTTAACGCTAACAATGCTACATAGTTTGCTAAATATATATATATATATATATTCTTTAACTGTGCATGTAATGTCTTGTAAATAATGTATAACCCTGTTCACTTAATGTATTTGTAACCATGTAACCATCATAACTCTGTGCCCAGGACATACTTGAAAACGAGCGGTAACTCTCAATGTATTACTTCCTGTTAAAACCTTTTATAAAAAGATGCATTAAATGGTAGATTCTTTTAAGTTTTGCCTAGAACCATTTAGTCAGAATGATACAGCCCAGCACAATGCAATACGTTCTCTGTCCGTAGTATGCTTATGATTTGCCTGTTCCTGTAGATGAAGTTTTATTGTTATTTTGCTTTAAATAAATAAAATGATCTTCTATTTTCAATGGCGAGCCAGCTATAATCTGAGAAACACTTGACTTCCAGAGGAGGTTTTGAGGGTGGGCCCCGGTCACAGGGATGATTCTCATCCTTCCTTAACAAGGTTGTAAGTAAGTGGTCTCGATCAAAGAACCAGAAACCGCAAAGAAAGATGCAAATAAAATGAACTTTCTTCTATTATTTTCAGCTTTACAAAAGGATTTAAGTACAGTATAAACAAATAAAGTGAAAAGAGAGCTCTCTAAAAAGGTAGTCAGAAAAATTAGTAAAAACAAAAATGTGCACTATATATACTGGGAAGTAAAATATGAGATGTAAAAATGTGAAAAAAGTTATGCTGTTTGAAAATATATCAAAATAGTGTTAAAAAATGATATATATAATATATGCTGTTCCTTGTCACCGTTTTATTACCCTTCCAATTTTTTCTGCTTTCCTAATCTCTGTTTTAGCCATAAATTCCATTGTAAACCAGTATTGCTGACCTGAGGAAGAGAGGAGAACTCTCGAAAGCTTGTACCTATGACATAAATTGTTAATCCAAATAAAAAAGGTATCACCTAATACTGAAGTACACACACATACATACATATATATACATATATATACATATATACATATATATATTACACATACACACACATAGCGCAATGAAGTAAACCGTTCTATATATAGTCTCTGTGAGGATGAGACACATAGATAATGTGGAAGAGCAGCAGGTATGGATGATCCTGATATCGATCCTAGGAATAATAAAGAAAGGCCAACATAGTGAAGTAACGTTTGATGTATTCTATAGTGCAAAAAGTGAAGGGCTGCTTCCAATGTAGCAGATTTTTACTAGCATTGTCTGGTAACAATCCCAGCTTTGTAATAGAGCCGTGAGTGCTGGCGTCCTGGAGTCTCTGCCCCTTCGTTAGAGTGCTTGCAGATCAGCTGTCTCCGTCTATGAATCAGGTTCTTGCTCTGTTTCAGATACCTCGTCAGCTGCTGTTGACGTCGGCACAATACAGTGAGTTTTCAGTCTCGAGCTGCGATGTACTACAGCCGGTTAATCCAAATCTCTACACACTGTAACTTTTCTGACACTAAGAATGTCAATGCAATGTGGATGACAGAATAGCTAATCTTGGAAAATGGGTAGGCGAGTGGCCCTATGTGTTTCGTCTCTGTGAGATTTCATCAAAGGTATCCTATCTGCAGTGGAAGTTCTGTATGCTAAGAGATAATGGTGAAAGACAGGGTTGCAGACCTGTCTGAGTCATGTGAATGTGCTCACAAATTATATATTTTTTTGTGTGCTGTAAATATAGAGTTATAAATCAGTCCTAATGTTGATTATACTAAATAGGAAAACATTCACTTCCACTGTTAGTGTTGGGGTGAAAGAATGACGTATACTCATACTTTTATAGTTTTAAAGTTACTAATGACCCATTGTTAACCATTTAAAAGTGCTGATCACATGGTGGCATCATGCAAAAGGAGCAGCCAGAGGAAGTCAAACCCCCTCCCAAATCTAACATTTGAAAATAAATGAATAATATAGGTGTGTCCGATTCGGGGGGGAAATGATATTGGTCACTTAGATGAGACCCGTCGTACATGTCACTGGAATTCGTTCACTTTGATCCTAAGAAGCATTGTCCCTTTAAACCATGGGTGTGCTCCTATTTTTTAATGTAGCCACAGGTGTGGTGAATTAGAAGTGAAAATAGCCACACCAAGTAAAAATTGAGGTATTACGTTGCACATTCGGTATCAACTCCTCACCACCCTCATCATTATCATCATATCATCTCTCTTCCCCCCTCATCATCATAATCTCATTTCACCCCCTCATCATCATCTCCTCACCAACCTCATTTCACCCCTCTCATCATCATCTCATTTCACCCATCATCATCATCTCATTTCACCCCATCATCATCATCTCATTTCACCCCCTCATCATCATCTCATTTCACCCCCTCATCATCATCATCTCATTTCACCCCCTCATCATCATCATCATCATCATCATCATCATCATCATCATCATCATCATCATCTCATTTCACCCCTTATCATCATCATCTCTTTTCCCCCTTATCATCATCATCATCATCTCATTTCCCCCCATCATCATATCGTCTCATTTCCCCCCCCTCATCCTCATCTCATTTCCCCACATCATCCTCTCCTCACCACCCTCATTTCACCCCCTCATCATCATCATTTCCCCTCATCTCATTTCCCATCACCCCCCCCCTCCCCATGATTCAATATCATGATCACCTCGAGCCAGTTTCTTGCTTCTTACCTTGCCTAGCACAGCACCGGAACAGGAGTCTGTGGCTTGGTCACCGCCAGGGTGTGTGCTCCGCCCCCACTGTCCTCTTATTGGTTCTTTCTCCTCCACTCGCCTCCCGGCCCCCATCCGCAGCCTGTCACCTCAGCACTAGCACCGCCGCTGCTGGCGTACTCGCGCTTGCCGGCGTATTCCCGCTTGCCGTGGGACTCGCACTTGCCCACCACACTTCCCATTACGCTGGGAAACTACAATTTGCCACACTTTGCCAATTTGCCACAAGTGGCGAATAGCGTCAGGGTTGCCCACCTCGGCTTTAAACATATCGCTGGCATTTGTTCAGTTTGCCATTTGTAGGATCTCAACCTAATAGGTGCAGTCCCATTTCGGGGTCGGATTCTGTTTAGTAAATCACTTTTTGTAGTATTAGATAAGTGATTTTTTTGTTTTTATTGAACTGTTAATGCCATTTGAATGCATTTTAAAGCATTCTTTGATTTCTATATCATATTTTAGCCCATCTCCCAAGCAGTGCAACATGTTTGCAACACATTGCTTTTTGTGATAATTTGTTGCCAATATTCCCAGCAGTTTGAGCTGTAAACTTTAACAATAGATAATGTTATCTTAGTAATTATAAGGTTACATTGTAGCTGCTGAGTTGCACTGGCTGAAGCAGCCATTGTGTTTGTCACACATTCAGGATTTTTACAGATTTATAGCCGGAACACCAAACGATTGCCAGCTGAGGTAAGAATGTAGAATTATACTTTGTCACATGCTTGACATATACAAAAAAAAGGGGGGGGGGGATTGGAAAGTAGTATTACTTCTTTAAATACAACAATCACTTCAATAAATGTTTCACATCAATGTTTCCCCAGCAAAGACATTTACAACATTTCAAAATGTAGTATGGTAAGGATGCAAACAAACGGCAGTTACAGAGAGAAAAAAAAATTATACAAAGTAACACTGAACCTTTAAAATGTTTGTCTATTTTCTCAACTTAACTATCCATTCTAAAGCTTTTTCCACAATTATGTGTCAAATAGAAACTAAAGGGATTAAGTAGAAAGAAATTGCAAGGTATTACCGTTTTGTGTAGGTGCGCCAACATTTTGGGACAAGTCCTGGAAAACACTCAAAGGAGCAATATTTCCATTAAGTAATTAGCTGTACCCTTCAAACGAAAGTTTCTTTCATTTAAGAGTTTCTTTGAGGTAATGTTGTTTTAAGAAAAGTGGCTGAAACCTTCTAGTGCACAAAGCGCAGATTAGAAAAACAGAAGAATCAGTTTCACAGATCCCCCTAAATGTAGAGTAGAGATGTGCAGACGGAAAACTTGGCTTCCTAGGTGAATGTTTTTGCGAATTTGTCAAAAAATGTCATGAAATTATAGAATTTCTAATCCTGAAAATAATCGGCTAAATCGTTGCATTTCAGCCAAACGTTGTAGCTTCAGAGTTCAATAATGTACTTTTGAACATTCGATCCTATCCAGAGTCTGATATGACTTTTGCTTTACATATTTATAACATGTGGAGAGATACCTGTGAACACATATTAGATAACTGTGAAATAAGCTTATTTGAATATGCAAAAGCTGTTCAAATTAGCCTTTTCCCCAGATATCATATTCTCTCTCGATATCTGCCTTCTATCTCTCTTTTTCTCTTGAATGCCTTGTGAACGTATCCAATTTTTCTAAAATAGTTGCCAAAAAAAAAAAGTTCAAACTTTGACGGTACAATCCACACAATAATTAGCTAAGTTGCCGATAGATCCGTTCTCCTATGATCGATCGGTGAAGATTCGGCTCGGGGTTCACTAAATGGCTGTCAGTGCAGCAGAAGAGGACCAAAGATGCAAAGTTATGTGGGGAAGATGCAGGCACTAGATACAATTGGTGCACTGATATAGAGAGGACAAAAGGGGTGTGCCAGAACATGTCTCAGAAGAGGAAGGGGATGTGACTCTGCAAATAGTTGCTATAGAAACAAAAAATGCTTGTTACATTCTAATACGTGTAGAATTTAGAGAAATTAATCTCCTGAGTGGTGCTACAAAAATCTAGTCAATTATAATTTGTCAAAAGTGGGAAAGAGACATCAATGTATAAGATCAGAAATTGTATCAGTCCCTTTGTGTAGCAGTCTGTGCAGTCCTGTGCTGTAGGTGTCACTGGAGCTCTGGATCAAAGATATGAGCCTGCAGGGACAAAAACCTAACACCGCAGCCCTGCCCTGTAAAGCAGTGCAGCAGGTAGATATATATTGAACCACAGCTCTAGATCCAAGCTAAAGATCACGGTGTGAAAATAATCCCCTGAAAGGGTAATGAGTATTGTACCCACAGAGACATGTTGCTTCTGTACTGCTGGTCTTGTGACCCTGGCGTGCGTCCCGCAGGTAAGCCGTATAGAGCAGAAAAAAGATGATCCGGAGAGCAGTGCGAAATGAGAGAACTGGAAGCAGGATCATAAAAAATCAAATCGAAGAAAAGCACAAAGGCACCTCTGACGCATTTCCCGCCGTCACTGGCGCTCTATCAAAGAGTTGATAGTTTGATAAAGCGCCAGTGACGGCGGGAAATGCGTCAGAGGTGCCTTTGTGCTTTTCTTCTTTGGGCAACATCCCTTAATACATTTTGATTTGATTTTTTACGATCCTGCCTCCAGTTCTCTCAATTCGAAGTTCTCCCTGGATCATCTTCTTTTTTTTCTACATTATAATACATTAAACATGTCATTCAGAGGTTTTTTTTTTGTTTAGTTTTTTAATACTACAAGTATTTTCTCATAGTACAGAACTGATTTATTACAAATAAACACACATGTAGAATATTGATTGGTCTGCAGCTTTAAAGGTATATTTACAGTTTGTCCAAAATCAAGATACAAGAAAATTTTTGTTGTACCCATAACTGCATTTACGGTCTTGCCAAAAATCCTTGACTATATAGTTCGGGTTTTAAAATTGGCTTCCAAAGTTTGATTAACCCAAGCAATGTTCATAACAATTTTAAACGTAATATTTTCAGTGGAATTGCAGTTTGGTGTGATGGTGTGTTCAAAAGCAGCAGGATACAGTTGTAATGTCCTTCATTTAATCCACCCAATCCAATTTCTACATGGAAGCCTTCACATTCTTTTAAATTAATGGCGTTGAAAATGTTCAACATTCAAATCCACGCACAGTCATGCACACAAACCATCATTTTACTGTATATCTTTGGGCTTCTCTGCTACTGTGCACTGATTTGGATGAAGAAAATTGCCCGCTTTTTGTACTGGCGGCACTGGTAGAAGCTCTAATATGCTGTAGCATATACTGTAGTATTATTGGTGGTGGATTTCTCATTAGGCCCGGGCCTGAGGCGGCGTTATCAGCGCTTGCTGGCCATTCGTGTACATGTGCGATGGGCGCTTTCTGATCACGCACGCTGATAAGCACCGATCGCGCATGGAGCAGCTCTCAACGTGACGTCACACGGCATTGCATTTCCATGGCAATGGGATGTCACATGGTGTTGCCTTGCCATTGTGTGACGTTGCTATGGCAATCGGATGGCATAAAATGCGCTGAAGGAAGGTGGCATCAGGTAAGTTTTTTTTTAATCTGCCACTGAGTATTATTGTACTGCATTTCTGTGGGATTTGGTCAGCTGCTAAATAGGGTTGACTATAGTCTTTTCATCACTCTTGTACAACAAAAACAACTGCACCTCTGTCTGTAAACAGGTGTTATTAACACACGCTTGTGTGGATATTCCCCACGGACCATAAGCACATTCCTATGAGTGAGAGAGAACTACACAACATTATGACCTTTTGTCAAAAGTTAACACCAATTATCTTCAAACTAGGACAATAGTTATCAATATCCCTGCTGCCAAAGTAGTGTAATATTTTCCTAAGGTTTAGGAAGTGTAATATATAATGGTTCTCCAGTACAGATTAGTGTGGCTCTCAAGAAAGTAAAAAAAAAATATGCAAGTAATAGCTCAATCCTCACTGCAATTAAGTCTCCTAAAGTCTTCAGTTCCTTGATCAGAGTAAAATGTGGAGCTAATTTGTAACTTGTAGTTGTCTTTCCATATTTGCCACATTCACGTGTCAGTCACAATAGTATTGCGCTCATGATTCGCAATGCCCACTGTTTTGCACTTCCTCTCTTACACCACCCCTCCCTCTCACACACACCTCTCCCTACTCCTCTCCCCCTAACGCTCGCTCTCTCCCTACCACCCACTCCTCTATCCCCTCCCCCAACATACGCACTAAGACCCTCTCCCCAATACACACACACAGCCTCCCCATCCCAAATACACATAACACTCCCCCACAACTCAAATACACAACCCCCCCTCCCCCCCAATACACACAGCCCCCATATACCTTATCTGGGGAGAGGCCTCCATCACATGGGTGAATGAGGAAGCAGGGCCAACTTCCAGTGCACAAGGGTGGTGCTTTGTCACTAGGCGCCATCCCCACAGCCGAGACCCCCCCTCCCCCCCACGGCCGCCGGGCACATGTCCCAGCTGTCTCCCTGGTGCCTCCATTCGCCACAATACATTTTGCTGTTCACACACAAGTACAATTTTCACTTTAAGGAACTAAGTCACATATATTATTTACTTAGTGGTGCTATCACAAATGATCAGTGGTGGGATAAAAAAAATGGAACAACCGGTTCTTACCTGGACGGCGTGCGCCTTCTAACAGCATCTCCCTGCACCTATTTCCCTGCAAAGCCTTTCTAAATGGCCACACGGCGTCACATGGTGCCATGTTGCCATGACAACAGATGCCACGTGGTGTAATGTAGCATCTCGTTGCCATAGCAATGGACCTCACGTGGCGTTCCCGTTGGCATGGCAATGCGACGCCATTTGACACCGCAATGCGACGCCATGCGCACATAATGAGAAGCTTTGCATAGAAATAGATGCAGGGAGAGGTTGTTAGACGCCCCCTGCAGCCCACAAATGAAGGTAAGACAATTAAGCACTGATCCGGCGAACTTGTGAAATTTTAGTAACAGGTTCGTACGTGCCGGTGCGAACCGGCAGAATCCCACCACTGCATATGATGCCTTCCAGCTCCTAAAGTCCCTTTATAGCCCAAACTAATGGGCCATGAGGTGTCTTCAGGTTCCAAAAACTGTTCTCTGCAGGGACGTTGCTATAGCCCTGGCAAATCCCGTGAGCCCGCGCTCTTGGGAGGCCACTCTTCTCCCCCCCCCCTACCATGTCCGTGGTAGGAACGGGTTTCAATTTGACTGAACAGAGAAAAGCTCAGAGTGATTAACCGTTCTTACCACGCTGATAACAAGGAGAGTTACTACTACCCTTGGTTGATCCCTATTACTGTACTCCATTGATTGTCAAATTAAAACCCATTCCAAGCATTCCTACCACGGTGGGACAACGAGATGAGTAACTACTACCCTTGGTAGATCCCTTGCACCTTACTTTGTTGATTCAGTATATGGGAATCCGTTCTTACCATGGGACTGACAACATTGAGCCTTTTCCACAATTTTATTATTAGCTCATGTGGATGTCGTAGTCACTCCTCTATCTGTTGGAACTGTAATTACCATTGTACAGAGGTATCCGTTAAATATCGTTTTTATTGTAGCATGGTCGTGGGAGGGGGGAGTTTTATTCAAAAAATCTTGTCCTTCCAGTAGGCTCGTCCGGCTGCTTCAGTTCCTGACTTCACCTTTTTGATTTAGATTAATTACAAACTATTTTATTCTGAGAGGTGTCTTTTAAACATTCATGCAGACTGTTTACACACTTAACTTGAGGCCCCAGCCCTGTAACTTATCTTATACTCTGCAGCGGCACATCCACGAGTTTCTGCCGCACAGTTCATTCATGCAGATTTTTACAATACTGCAATTTTCATTACCTTCCAAGATTGATAGAGATTAAGTGTGTAACAAATAGTGCGTTCTACTCGCTACATTATAGTTAGAATCAGGGTAACATTTTGACCCTGATGCAAAGATACGCCCTTTCCTCTGTTCCTAGACTGCTAAAACTCTGACACAGGCCCTCAATCTCTCCCGTCTCGATTACTGTAACCTCCTACTGTCCAGTCTTCCTGCCTCTCACCTGTCTCCCCTTCAATCTATCCTAAACGGTGCTGCCAGAATCACTCTACTCTTTCCTAAATCTGTCTCAGCGTCTCCCCTGCTGAAATTCCTCTCCTGACTTCCTATCCAATCCCGTATCACACATTCAATTCTCCTCCTCACTTTTAAAGCTTTACACTCTTCTGCCCCTCCTTACATCTCAGCCCTAATTTCTCACTGACTTCCCCATACCTCTGGAATGCCTTTAACGCTTGCGCTCACCATGAGTAAGGCGGGACCCCGGTACTTAGGTGGGAAAGTACAAGACTGCGCACCCACAGCAGCGGGGGCACGCCTGGAGAGTGGATAGTCAGCATAGCCGGGTCTGGGTTGGAGAAATCGGGTTAGTTCAGATACTTGCCGGAGTCCCGGGGTGGAGCCAGTGGGATGGTAGGTGTCCGTGAAGCCGTGGTTAGGGGTTGGAGAAATCGAGTTAGTTTAGATACTTGCCGGATTCCAGTGGCAGAGCCAGTGGGGTGGTAGGTGTCCGTGAAGCCGTGGTCAGGGGTTGCAGAGGTGCGGGTGGTCTGGGGCAAGCCGAGGTCGTTTTCCAGAGAGGATCCAATAGTCTAGCCGGGTTGGTACACGAGAACGTAACAGAGAGAAACACAGCAACAAGGCACAGCAAAAGCAGGAACACAAGGCTACACAGGTTATGCTCAGCAAGGCAGAAGTGAAAATGAAAGTCTTTTAAAGTAAACAGGAACCAATGATGCAGGGGACGGAGCGGAGGCACAGCCTCTACGGAGGCAGGGATAGGCTGCAGGAGACAAGTGGGAATTAGGAGTACTTGCCACGCAGCTGGGGATTGGTGCACGATGTCACGTGCGCACGCAGCGCGTGACAGACGTGCGACGCGACAGAGGGGCTGAGTGACAGTGTGAAGAGCTGCAGGTGCGTGACGTCATATGACCCGCAACGTCAATTGACACCGAGCCAGTGGAAAGGGGGGCGCGAACGCTGCGGCTCCTGGGCAAGAGGGCACAGCTTAAGAAGTTTGCGCGCCCCTGTCATAAGACACTCCTGTGCCGTAAAGTGCATTTTAGAATAGCTTAGTAAATATGCACATATGTCTATGATATGATCTCTGATATATATGAATTTGAGATTATTATTTTTTAACAAGTATTAAATTGCTACAGAATGTTGACTATACAGTAAGTAAGAGTACTTTAACTTTGTGTTACAAGAATAATTGTATACGAAATTCCTGTATCAGCCTAAAGATATTTCGATTAAGGAAACAATCCTGATTCCCAGGATGGGAGATTAAAACTGGGCCTCCCTTTTTAAATTATAAGGTTTTAATAAAATAATTTAAATGTCATTACACATGGTTGCCAGACTGCCTTAGGTCCAGCCTTGCTGGAATATATATAGCTATTTTTTTTTTTTTCCTGTTTTTCTGAGCCCTACCCATGAAAGATAAGGCTAGATAGGTAAGGTGTAGACTTCAATACAAAATCATAAAAAATACATTAAGACGAATTTGAGTTGAAGCAATATCACAAGGAATTGGGTAACAACTATAATATTATTTATATGGAATGTTCCATAAAAATAGAATTTATTCATAATGGGCAATGAAGTTAAGGGGAATAGTGAAACCTTTGCTATTCCTAAATTGGAAGACAGTTGGGTTACTGACACAGCAATATCTTGAATGTACTGTATGAGTCATAGAGAGAAAAAAACATTACGTTTAACAGCATTGCCCAGCACTGGAGCCTAATCCTGCCAATTAACACCGTTGTAAAAGAATGAGGGTGGGGAGATTTCTCTCAGCAAAAGGATTCTATGGGAATTTTTGTAGGAATGTTGGTTTTTTTTTTTTGCCTGTGCATAAGACTTCACTTTGTACATCCCCATAGTATTCGGTGTATAAAGAAACACAAGGAAGACAAAATACAAAGCATTTGTTGACCAATTAGTTTGACATGTTGACTCTTGAACAAGTGGACAGGCATTCAGCAAGTGATAAGTTGGCTGCAGGGGGGTTGCAGCGGTGTTAAATGTTTTAGCACAAGGAACTGCAACATAGTATTTCTTAGGTATTTATCCCTTTGAGGGACGAGTGTTTGTGTCCCCGAGTGCGGAAAAAGCATTGGAGTTTTCGGTGTTATCAATGTTCAAGCCACAATTACAATGAGAAAGGGGCAGCTGTAAAAGCAGCACTGGGTGCAATCAGCAGTAAAGTAATCATGCAAGTGAGTGTAAAGCAGGCACACCAAGAATTTAAATTTAGTGCATACATTATTATTATTATTTATTTATTTTAATTTACCTGTGTAACGATCAATAAATGATTGTCACATCAAGGTGTATTGGTTATGTGTAGGTGGTGCTTAGCGTTCTCTTATTTACCTTTTTCTCATGTTGCTGGCATTTGAGCAGGGCTGGTATGGTAAGCAATAATAGAGGGCACCAGGAACTTTTCTTTATCTTTATTTACATAGACGGCAAAACAATTTCTTGTTTGGGTGCTCATGTAGCATGGCCAAAGAGGCATATTGCGTTCCCCTTGTTGTCACTATATGTGGCAGTCCATTGCCAAGCTGACACTGTTCTTTATCTACTGGGACCAATTGGCAGGGTTCCCCCTTGCTTGAGGATCCACTCCTTGTCAACCTAACAGAGCTCTTTGGAGTCTTACCCACTAAGTGAGGGGGTATCTGGGAACCTCACCTTCTTGCAGCTCCAATATGACAAGGTCCGTAATCCTATGGAGTACCTTGTCATCTCCTTTTGTGGGTAGAACACGACTCAGGGCTCTATAGAAGGGCCTTATTCTTTTAAAGTGACACTCCCCTAATTGAAAAATAACAAAGGTGATCCTACTATAACACATATAGTTTCACATTACCAGGACTCATGCTATACACAGTGAAATCCCCCATCTTGGTCTCCTCCTGGCACGTAACCTTGAATTCTAGATATGGATCTCTCTATATCTATCTTTAAGGATCCCTAGATATTCAATATACACAGATAGATCGATATACACACACACCAGAAAATTCTGGGATTTAACTGAGGGAATTCATGAGCCAATATCTAATGGTAGATGCCCCTTTGTTTAACCTTGAAAAGGAGGCATCTTTGTAGCCTTCCAATATTTTGGGAGAAACCCACCTCTTATGACATACCTGTTACTCTATACAGCACCATAAAAGGGCTGAAACCGTGGAGATCAATCTGAGAGTTCACAGCAAACTTAAATATGTATAGTTAAACTAGAGCCATCTATAAAATAATTATACAGTTATATGATTCCATGCTTATTTATTCTTTACCTTTTATGTGCAATCTTAATTTTAACCAAATAAATCTTGTTAACAGGTGCCTCTGAAAAAACTGAAATTAAGAAATGTGAAATGCAAGACGTTTTTATTGAATTGTTCTATATGGAATATTAAAAGACCAATATCATTACAAAGGTTTATATTACATGCCACTAGCTGTTTATGTTTTTCTAAATCTGAATGACAATAAAAGAAATAGCTAGGATGAATAATGTGGAGAAAAATTGTCTGTATTAAATAAGAAATTATAATTACCAGCCTCACAAATGTCTTCATACCATGTCTCAGGACCTGTAATATATGTTTCAAAGGCGGTAGCTTCCTTTGTATTTATTAATTAATTTAACCCCTTGAGAGGTGTGTGTGTGTGTGTGTGTGTGTGTGTGTGTGTGTGTGTGTCTGTGTGTATATATATATATATATATATATATATATATATATATATATATATATATATGTACAGTGGTCGACAAATCACCAAAAAATCTACTCGCCACACAAAAAAATCTACTCGCCACCTAGTACCAAACGTGTGCTGCTTGGGCCAATAGGAGCTCGCCACAATGTTAAATCCACTCGCCCGGGGCAAGCAAATGTATAGGTTTGTCGAACACTGTATATATATATATAATGTTATATATAATGTTATATAAAATGCACTATATTTAAATATTGATCTGATCGTAATTTGCATATTTTTAATACATTTGCATAACATACTAGAGAAGTGCAAAGCTTTCGCATGAGTTTGCGAACCATGCAAAATGAGCCCTTTTGTATTCACAGAAAACATTGCGCTTCAGTCAGAGCACGGTGAAAATTCACCAAACATTTCACTTTGTGATGTGAACTCCCATCCAGAGCCTGAAATATGGGTTTCTCTGGAGTGGAGAACATGCTTGGCGAATCTTTTGTGAATTT
Source organism: Ascaphus truei (assembly GCF_040206685.1). Classification (NCBI taxonomy): domain Eukaryota; kingdom Metazoa; phylum Chordata; class Amphibia; order Anura; family Ascaphidae; genus Ascaphus; species Ascaphus truei. The sequence continues at coordinate 118,252,332 of NC_134485.1, read as the reverse complement.
GGACTGGGCTGCGATTCATTAGCGAAACAGCGAATTGATGGCTGAAATTTTGATTTAAGAACCATTTTAGCACGTAAAAGTTCTGCAAACTGGTTCACCCGGAACTAAATTTGGCCAAAAAGACGTGAAACGGTTTGCAAATACATTTTAGACAGTTTTGCACATCTCTATTACGTACATTTAGTCTGAACCTGTGGACTTCAATCTGTATCTTGTTTAATAAAAGGATTACGTATATTTTCTTGGATCTTCTATGGCTTTATTATAGTGTAAATTAAATATACTGTATCCATACTGATTTACAAAAGAGTTCAATGTAACACCACAAGTGTTATCTCTTAACAGCAGAATGCAACTGGAAATCATTATTACAATACCTGGTTCTGGGGTTGGCTCAGAAACCTAGTAAATCTTTTACACTGTGGTTCGCACATATCCAGAGAGGGCTGTGTGGTTATACGATACAATATATGGTATTCCTGTGTCAACTTCATCCCTTCCTTCCTGGCTTCTGCAGAGGTATTGTATCTATAAGACATGCCTGTGGCATTTTACTGCCTGTTAAAATGTGAGTGTCTCCAGATGGACCTGTGGAACCAAGCCTTGAAAAAGATTATGCTGTTCATCTGCAATTTTTTACCTCCTCATAAAACTATGTTCAAAGAGAACAGATTGTGCCCAGACTACCAAATGATACAAATAGTCTGTGTGTGACATGTATATCATCTGTAAAGACTCATGGCTGCATTTTTGCCTCTCTTTATATGAATGAAATAGAAATAGCCGTGTTTCTCCAGTTACGGTAGTGCAGAGTAAATGAGTTATTCAGGTGAAACTTCTCTTTATACATATTGTTATTCTAAGGAGATGCTTTGTTGTGGTATTGGAAACTTTTTTCATACTGCCCTTCTTTCGTTGTTATGAAGTGTAATCAGGGTCCCCACCTTCTACTGACGGCTAACCCGGAGATAACATTTTGTACATTTAGCTCTTATCTTCGACTGCGGCATCTCCCGGCATCCTCTGGCCCCCTTCCGACATCCTCCTGGCATCTTTCGCTGCAACTCCCGTCAATATGACTGTGCAGCGTTAAATGGCGCTGCATTGCCATAACAATGGGACGCTATGTGACATCACAATGTTACACGGTGTCATGTTGCCATGACAACGGGGCGCCTTATGGCACCGAGGTGTCGCGTGATGCCACGTTGTCATGGCAACACCATGCCACGTAACATCCTGATATCACGTAGCGTCCTGTTGTCATGGCAATGGGCGTTGTATGATGCTGTGACGTAATGTAGCGTTTCCATTGTCATGACGTTGTGGCTCCATTAGACGCCGCAAAGCCATATTGACATGAGATGTTGGGAGGATGCCGGGAGGCGCCGCTGCTGCCTGGCGATTTACAAGGTAAACCCGTATCCCAGAGATACGTTCCCGAAACCCTTAGTCTCCGATTCAAACCTGGAGTGGTGCCAACCCTCAGTGTAATAGAACAGATGGCTCTATTTATCAAAGGTGAAATTAAGGCACAACATCGTTGTTTTGTCATAACTCTTGCTGAAAAATACCTGCAGCATCTATGTATTTGTTTTAGTTGCGCTGTTTTCGGGTATGTCTGCATCTGTGTGCGCTGACATGAGGGAGGTAAGGAGCATGTGGAGGAGTTAGGGAGAGGTTACATTTGCATGTGTTAATTAAGAAATGTGCGGCTTGCATTATTTTTCTTAATGGTTTTCTCCATCACCTTTAAGGTGGCATCTTTTTTTTTTTTTTTTAATACGTACATCGCATGCGCCAAATTGTAAAACAGTAGAAAGCCCCATAATAAATATGCTGCACTTTTAGGCAGAACAAATGCAAAAAAAAAATTATGCAAATGAACCAGCGCAGACCAAGTTGTTGATCCATAGACCCCAATGTCTTTTCTGAAACAAGTACTAGTTCTGCTTTCTTGGCTAAATACAATTTCAGATTTATATATATATATATAATTTGGTCATGTATTGGTCCCGGAGACTTATCCATAGGTTCATTATTAATTAACATGGGGATTCTTCATATATGTAGTTGTTCACAATCTTTTACATCACAATTACCAAAAGCCCTCTCCCGCCTTAAACCTTTCTCATTGACTGCCCCACACCTCTAGAATGCCCTTCCCCTCAATACCCGACTAGCATCCTCTCTATCCACCTTTAGACACACTTGCTTAAAGAAGCATATGAGTAGCAACGGCTACCCACCCTTCTTTACTTACTATTTCATTACTGTGTCTTTCAAATCAATGCACTGAGACACCTTCATTTAGATAAGGATATCTTAGGTGAGATAGTGGCTAACTTGCTCAATTCCCTCTTTCTTATTACTGACAACATGCATTTTCTTGCCTTTGTTCATTCCTGAGACTGTATGGATTATAGAGGTTTGTCTGTAATGTCATTTAAAAAAAAGATCGCTTAGAGAAATAGGCCTTCTTTTTGCCCTTAGCCATGATTGCTAGTAAGTGTAATAGACGTGCTCTCTACAAACCGGGACCGGACCGCGAGGCTGAGGTGGAGATGTGAATACACCAACCTTAGACCACGAAGCCGGTTCTGGATTGCGCAGTTCGTAGTCAATTGTAGCCGGTACAGGGTTGGAGAAGGCAGGGTAATCCATGGACAAGCCGGGGTCAGAGTTGGAGACATCAGAGTAGTCAATATCCAGGCTGGGGTTCAGCAACAGGCAGCATAGCAGCTGGAGCGCGGGAATGGCCGCGAGGAGCGGGAGAGGCCCATGATTAAGGTCTCTGCAAGGGGTGAATGCAGCAAGTCTCAGGAACAAGGCAAGACTAGCACTGGGGATCCAGCGCTTCAGTACAGGAACCAGGAAGCAGACCTCTGCCAGGGGTGAATGCAGCAGGTCTCGGGAACAAGGGAAGACTAGCACTGAGGATTCAGTGCTTCAGTACAGAAACCAGGAAGCAGACCTCTGCCTGGGGTGAATGCAGCAGGTCTCAGGAACAAGGCAAGGCTAAGGCAAGGTAGCTTGTGGCAAACACAGTTAGATCAAAGTCCAACTTGGTTTATGCTCAGCAATGAGGGGAAGGGAGAACCCAGTGTAAGAAAGGGCAGATAGCTGATCCACAGACAGGGGTGTGTGGGAATTCCTCAAATGACAGACCAGAGAGACAGAGCTGCAGTGATTGCAAGCACAGGTGATACACTCTGCAGGAGTGAGCTCCAGCCAAACCCAGGAATGGATTTCTTACAGCAAGTATCTTCCAGCCACTGTCAGTCAGTCACTGTTACGACTTTCTGTTTGTACATAGGAGATCTCCTCCCCAGTCCAAGCAGAAGCAAAATAGCAACCGTGAGCAGTGGGGATTGGTGTTTTAAGAAGTTTTCAAATGTAGGCAAGAGAATAGCACAATAATAAATATTAATGAATATACAATACATGGCATTACCCAACACTGCTTTTGGTAAGGGTAGAAATACGTTATTTAGATGAGAAAGGAAATTGGTAAATACAATACAATTGCTGAACCAAGTAAACAAACCCATAGTGTGGGGAAGTCCTGTAAAAGATTATTCTACAATGAATTACTTTCCACTTTATTGCTTAAGTGTTTCATGTTAATATTCTAATGAAAGGGAAATCATTTGGATTATGGGGAAGAATGTCACAGTATTTATATCAAGCTTTGTAATATGACTAGTTAATCTATTTATTTTTTTCTAAGACTATAGAGAGATAAATAAATCTCAATACTTTGTCTTGGCACAATAAAACGTGTGAGATTAACAAGTTTGAAAGAAGGAAGGATATTCCGTTTGTCTTTAAAATGCACTTTTGGCAATGGAATAGCTAGCTAACCCACACTTATTTCTCCTGGGTGGTGAAGTCACCAAAATTTTCAACAGAGTTAATAAACTGCAAATGTTGAAATTATATGGTAATAGGCAGAAAGGCATTAATGTGAAAACATAGACTGTGGGACTGAAATTGACATCTTCAACTGAAAAAATAAGGCTGTTGTATTTATGAGATACACAGACGAGATTCAGGACTTATTTATCAAGTTCTAAACAAAGCACAAACATATTTTCTACCACTGCAGGAAAAAATAATCCATATGGCATACCACAAGTGCATCTGAAGCCACATTTACATTGGACATGTGTGTCCTGAAGAAGGTTTGTATCCACATTGTAAACCACCACATAGATGTGATCCTGCAATTAACCAAACAAATTAGATAGGGAGCACACAAGGACAAGAAATACTATGGAGGAAGTTCACTAACCTCAGGTACTTCGATCCCCCTTAAGAAGGGGGGTTTGAAGCCTCGGGAGAAAGAGGTAAGGGTTAAGAGGAATGGAGAAGCTTAGCGAGCGGTTATAAGAAGGCAAGGGAGGAAGCACTCAACCTCTTTTATTGTTGGTAGCCATAAGGATCATCATGCTGCCGAAGAGGTTTGCCCGCACATCTGCTGGATCAGTGCTGGTGGAGGAGAACCTTGGGCCACTGTCGGAGTGGCAGATCCTGTTGGCCACCCCGGAGGGTTGTGCCTGGTTTGGTGCAGAGTGGTTGTGGGGCATCCTGGATGATCACCGGCAGTGAAGGAAGCCCAAAGGCACTGCAGAGTTAAATTTCCAGTGATGGGTACAAAACATTGTCCAAAAAGGAAGAAACCTCCCACGCGGTATGAAACGCTGATGATCGTATAAAGCTATAATATATATTTTTTTAATTTAAAAAAATGAGTATCACGCTTGCCTCTTTTCTTGCCTGTTATTTGCTATTCGGCTTGGGAGCACGCCTATGGAGACAGACGAATCCTTATGGAATACTTTAGCTGCACTGAGTGCTCACACCACTACCTGCAGCACAATCGGAAACCGCCAGCAACGGAGATCCCAAAAAGGATGAACACGGGGCATGAACATATTCCTTTGCCCTTCAGCATATGTCCAGGTTAGGTGTGCTCTATCTGAGGAGGTTTTGCAGTTTATAATCTCCATTAAGCTAACTTCAGCATATATTACACATTGAACTGTGTACAGCCACATCTCACTCTCATTTCTGTGTTCTGTTATAGCCCAGATAGATGGGAGGGAAAGGGGTTCGTTGTGTGGGGTAGTAGGTGCAGGAAAGACACTGAGGAGGGAGTCTTGGGTGAGGGTGGTGTAACAATGGCATGGGCACCTGCAGGAGTAACGGTGCAGGCCATCCAGTGTGGCTAGCACATTAGCAGTTCATTTGCAGGGCAGCCATCAATTGCAAGCGCTGAGGGGACACAGGAGGGGCAAGGGATGGCGGCTGACACAACGTTGGAAGCACCACAATATTTTCTTGATGTGAGTTTTAAGGAGGCCTATTTCTGTAAGGCAAGCTCACTTGCCACTGGCTACAAAAGACAAAAAGTTGGCATGGGACATATGTGCATTGCTCCCTGGTTATAAGGATTTGCTGAGTGGACAAAAAGGGGATTATGAGGAAAAGCAGAGGACAGCGGTCTGCCTTAATTTCATTAGGGTGACAAGAGCTTTAAGGGAGGATTTAGTGGTGTGGCAGGTTTTACTGGAATCCTTTAGTGGGAGAAACTTATGACTTGGGCCTGAAGTTTTGAACAGCACTATTGAGCGTTTTACAGATGTGACTGGTTCTTGGGGCTTTGGAGTGTTCTTTCAAGGTCAATGGTGTGCAGAGAGAAAGCCACTGGTGTGAGTGGATGAAGGATTGGTAAAAAAAATCTGACCTTTTTAAAAATTGTGGCCAGTGCTGGTGGCTGTGCAATTGTGGGGTATGCTGCTACGCAATAAAATGGTTCTCTTCAGATCGGATATCATGTGGGTAGTGGGGTCAGTTAATGTATTGAGGGCCAGCTCTCCACCGGTGGTGAATGTGTAAAAATTATTGCTTCTCTGTCTATTGGGGAACATTTACTTAAGGACTAAGCATGTTCTTCAGCTGAAAAATAACATAGCTGATGCATTCTCTCATTCAAAGGTAGGGTTATTCTGAAGGCTGGCTGCAAAGGCAGACGCAGAAGGGCACGTATACCAAGATCACTTATGGAGCCTGGGTTTGGAGGAGTGATGGATGTGATAAGGAAGTCTTTGGCCCCAGCAACCTGGGCCATTGGAGCCACGCCAGGAATAAGGAGCCTGTTGGAGGCATTGTGGCATACTTATGGGGGATAGTGGAGCAAGGTTTGTTTCCAGGTTCCATGTAGAGGAAGTTGGCTGGAATATCCCTTCTCTGTAAGTTATACGAACAGAGATGTAACAATTTTTTTTTTATAATAAATGGATGCTTTTGGGGTGTAGAAGGTTTACGCCACCCGGGAACAGAAGATAACCATTATCGCAGGACCACCTGGAGCGGCTTTGCGAGACACTGTGTACGTTTCGAGCTTTGAGTGGAATTATTTAGCGTTGCTTTTGCTTCAGCATTCTTCGGAGTGCTAAGAATTGGTTCAGTTGGCATGGGTTATGGTGTGTGTATCTATACCTTCTATCAGTTAGGAGAAGATTTGTCCAGTAGCTAGTAGAACACAGGTTCAGGGTGTCCGTAGTCAGTAAGCAGGTAGGGGTCAGGTCTGTGGTAGTGTTGCAAAGTCCAGGAGACAGTCAGAGGTCAGGGCGGGCAGAAAGCAATGAGGTTGGGGTCACGGTTCGGGGTCTGAAACAGGGGAATCAAAACAGGCAAAAGGGTAAAGCATGACTGCAAAGACCAACAAGAGCTGCAAGCGTTAGAACTTTGCTCGGTGACTCCTGCTAGGAACTGCAGCCTTATATAGCGGGCTGCCAGTACCCAAAATGGCCATGGTGAGCAGAAAGGGCAGGTGAGTTGGAAAACCCGAACACGGATCGAGCAGAATCCTTACAGTTCTCCCCTCTTGAGGAGAGACCTCTGGGTGATCTAAGCCGGTTTGGCAGGGAATTTCCGATGAAATGCTCAGACCAGTTTGGGAGCATGGGCATACCTGGATTTGATCCATGAATTTTACTAGGGTCCATAACCCTTCCAATGGACCAAGTACTGTAGCCCGCCATGGGATCTACGGGAATCCAGTATTTGGCTTACTTCAAATTCCTCCTGGCCATCCACCAAGAACTGTCTAGGAGGAGGGAGGGTAGAAGTAGAGAAGGTGTTCTGGATGAACGACTTGAGGAGGGAGACATGAAACACTGGGGGTATTCTTAAATTATCCGGAAGTTCCCGTTTGAACTCCACCGGGTTGACCAGTTTCAGGATTTTGTAAGGTCCAATGATCTTGGGCCAGAGTTTGGAGGAATGCAGTTTCAAGCGGATATTTTTTGTACCCAGCCAAACCTGATCTCCCACTTGAAACGGAGGTGGTGGTCGTCAACGTTTATCCATCTGGGTTTTTTTGCTGGAGGGTGCCTTTGGTCAGATTGGCCTGAATTTTCTTCCAGAGTAATTGGAATTCTTGGATTTTGTCATCCACTGCAGGAACTCCAGAGAGGGGACTGGAAGGAGGAAGGGCAGCGGGATGTTACCCGTAGGCACAAAAGAACAGTGATTCCAGTGTTGAATTGTTCTTCATGGAATTGTGGGAAAACTCGGCCCACGGGAGCAGTCGTCCTGTAGCTCAGAAACAAAGCATCGCAGGAATTGTTCTAAGGACTGATTGGCCCTTTCCGTGAGTCCATTGGACTGGGGGTGGTAGGAAGAAGAAAAATGAAGGGAGATTCCCATTCTTGAGACGAATTGGGATTCGCGGTCCGAAACTATATCCATCGGGACTCCATGAAGGAGAAATATTTCCTTAATAAAGATTTCAGATAGTTCCGAAGCTGTAGGTAGTTTCCTGAGAGGAACACAATGAGCTTGGCAAGTAAAGCGATCGACTACTACCAGTATGGTAGTCATACCCCTGGTGGGAGGCAGTTCCACAATGAAATCCATGGATAAGTAGGTCCACGGGTGGGTGGGAATGGGTAAGGGCTAGAGCAACCCACAGGGTAATGTCCTTGGCACCTTCCTCTGAGTGCATATAATGCAGACTGACAAACTCCTTTGTCTTTGCGGATCTATGTCCACCAAAATATTAATTCGAGGAAATCCCAAGTCTTCCTAACCCCTGGTTGACCAACCGTCTTGGAGTTATAACCCTATTGCAACACCTCACTTTGGAATTGGGGGGGAACAAATAATTTATACGAATGTGTGGACGTTGACCTAGGATCCTCTGCCTGAGCCTGCGAAATCTGTTGCTGAAGTGATTATATGGCAGAGATGATCTGTTAAGGTGGAATGATGGGCCCCTGCTCTACCTTCTTGGAACCGTCAGAGTGTTGTCGGGATAGAGCAGCTGATTTGATGTTCTTGGATCCTGGATGATACGAGATCACAAAGTTGAACCGAGAGAAGATGCATTTGAGGTCCTTGTGGTCTGTAAGGATTGTAATCAGAGAAGTTGTCTCCTCAAGCAAATGTCTCCATCCTTCAAGAGCCATTTTCATAGCCAGAAGTTCCAAATTTCCAACATCATAATTTCTTTCCCCGGCAGAATTATTTTTTTCGAAAAGGCACATGGGTGGAGTTTCCCATGAAAATCCTTCCTTTGAGAAAGAATGGCTCCGGCTCCCAGATCGGATGTGTCAACAAAGCACGAAGGGTTTCGTAGGATCTGGATGGATCAACACAGGTGCGGAAGAAAAGGCGGACTTGAGCTTCTCGAAAGCCAGAAGAGCCTCAGAGGGTCATATCTTTGGATTTGCCCCTTTGCTTAGTAAGAAGAAAAATAAATCGTCGCCTAAAAAGTCAATTATACAGTGAAAGTCCTGACCATATAGCAAAAACCAGTCCTGTTGAACAAGGAATCCTCTGATGAGTTTTGATGGTTGTAGGAAGCCAGATAGGCATAGCAAGCAGTTCTCCTCCATGGATAGTGTCCACACCCAGGGGCTGAAATCTCCACCGGTGAAAGACCGTCCCACTGCCGTGTGAACCGCCACTCGAACAGAGCTCCCCGCTGTGTCCCCACATCCACGTGCAGCATCTGTATGGCGGCTGTACTCACTAGGATAGAGATGCGCGCTACACTTGCTAAGGTAAATTTCTCATTTTAACAGCATGTCAGATCATATCAGCAGCCTGAATGGAGTGCACCATGCATAATTTATCATCTACTTTTCTTCACTAGTTTTTATAATAGGTTTGTATGGGGGTTTTCACGCTAGATTATGGAATTATCAATGTGGGGTGTATATACAGTATCAAAAACTTCTAGATGCAAAGTTGGGTCAATAAATGGTGCAAAAAGCATCAGTTTTATCACAGAAAAAAGTCCTATCGGAAAAAATTGAGATTTTTTTTTTTCTGTGATGCATCTGATTCTACTCTTGTACCACTTTTGTTTCAGAGAGAATTTCATATATAACCAGATTTTCTGTATGGACACATAGGGGTCTATTTACTTACGTCTCCCAGCTGCAAAAGTAGGGCAAAAAACAGGGAAACTACACCAGCCTTATTCATCCAATTTAAAGAATCCCACTGACAGCACAGGGAGTTTTTGTTGTGGTAAAACGGGTGCAATTCTTTTGCACACACCTTTCCCCAGTTTTGCAGCCGGAAGACTTGGTAAATAACCCCCATATGTTAAACCTTGCTCTTCCAGATGCAAAAGGTGGGGCAAAACTAGGACAAAGAAAAATGAACCAAATTCATTTTGCTTTGATAAATGTGCTGCAGTTTTTCTGCTCTTTCTCTACCCCCGTTTTACAGCAGAGATACTTTTATACGAACCACCATTGCACTTGATGTAGCCGTATCGAACGGCTGCAAAACTGGTGCAAACAAACGGAAGCAACTGCTTGCTTTCAATGTTTGTATTTCCCAAATCTGGGTCCGATTATTTACCCCTGTTTTTGCAGCCAGAAGATGTAAATACATCACCCTCATAATTCTCATTTACCCAGTTGGAGGTGTGCAAGTGAATTCATATTTTACATGTTGTTGTTGTATGTGAATTTCAGGATTCCAAGGTGGAAAGGTTCCTTTTAAATTAGACAGTATTTTATTTTCCATTCATTTTATGGAAGCAAATAGCTCATATTACGTCTGTAATAATAAGTAAAAATACCACTTTGCCTGTCTCTGACAGGTCTGTATCAATATCTTTCCCCATTATCCCTTGGCAATCAATACTTCCACTGCAGCCAGGGATTCTGGGTAATGGCAAGCAAATGAGCACCCACAGTGAGTCACACTTTACTTCTTATCCATTTTAACATGGATCCCTATAAGCTTGTGCCTGCCGTATTACACAGCTTTTCAGACCAGCCTGGGTTAAAGAAGTGCATAGCCAGTAACCTACTCACAGACAGCTGTTTCAACCTTTTGGATCTTATCAATGCAAGGTTGGTTGCTGGCTATGCAACGTCTGAAATAGAAATGCAAGATACAAATTATTTCAGTACTGATAGTTTACTACTAATAATTAATGTGTATGTACTTATCTGTTCAAGCGTTTACCTGGTACGCATCTGTGATGTTTTAGATGCACATCAACTATTATACTTGTTTCCCTGATGTAGCAAATGCCTAACTTAGTGAAATTAGGGAGAGACAGTTACGATTAATGTTTTTAATAGTGAGGTCTAATGCTGCACTTGACAAAACAATAAAGCCTTATATTGAATATATTACAATGTAATTTTTAGAACCTAATGAACAATGAGATAAAGGCATTAAGCCCCAAGCAAGCTCTCACAGAAATGATTAATATAGTGTTATATTTATAATATGATATATATAGAAGTGCATGCTCAACATATTGCAATAATCTATTGATTTAATAGCTTTTATTAAATGAATAGATTATAATATTTGGAGCATGTGCTTATATATATTGTTTCTTGCACAAATAATTTTGGATACGGGTTTATCCAAGTAGAAGCTGCTGTGACTTCGGTTAAGGATATCTTTCCATTCCAACCTTGATGGCAAGGGACAATGAATAAAACTAAACTGATACATAGCTGTAAAATGACAGAACGGGTATCAAAAGCATCGTATAGCTAGTGTATGGTGGTGACTCGTAGAAGACAGATGTACAAGTGCTAGCCCTACTGTCCCCACGTGTGTAGGGGTACGTGTTTAGGGAAAGTTATCTAACTGTCCAGTCCCCATCTTTACACTATCGGTACACTAGCACGTCGGTCTACTCCGAGTCACCTCCATACACTAGCTATACGATGCTTTTGATACTTGTTCTGTCATGTTACAGCTTTGTATCAGTTTAGTTTTATTCATTGTCCCTTGCCTTTTATCTATTACTATTAAACTGAATTTAATATTATTCATATTCCATTATCTGTTTCTAGGGGAATTTAACTGGTTTCATGTTTCCAGGGCTTATCCTTTATGGTTATTCCTATGAATCCATCCATCTAGTTGGTAAACACTGCCCTTTGTCACTACCATTGGTGATTCCTTATATTGTTCATCAGCCACGGTCTACCCTTTTGGTTTATCTAATAACGAGTAGATCTTTATTAGACTTTTAGTGAGCAGTATGATTACACGCTATTTGGACTTTATTGCCGTCTCTCCACTCTAGGGGAGCATATGCCGACAAAATGAAGGGTACTGGGACGATCCCACGTGTGTGCTCTGTAATAGGTAAAGTGTATGTCCAATGAATCAAATAAGGTATATGGGGAACAGGTCCATAGATGGATATGCAGTGTAAAGTCCGCCTATGAATGTTTTTTGCCAATGACACAGTATGCTGATAACCACCGGAGCATGTATAGGGGAGCGTGTACAGCTAACCTGGCAGTAGCAGCAGATCCGAGTTGCCGTGACTCTGATGTCCTCCCCGTCAGCCTGTCGTTGGAAGCCCGTCTAACGCGGAGCTTGCTGCTCTAGAACGCCTGTAGCCCGAATGACTGAGTCCGGGTGCGTGTCGCTCTCTCGGACAATTAATGAAGTGAAGTCCGTGGCTCCCAGGTCTCCCCCGCTGTACCTCCGATGTGCTCCGGTCCTCCTCTATCAGTGAATCCCCCTCGCAGGGACTCACAGGATGAGTGATATACTCTTGCCACAATAAAAGTCCCGCAATGCAATATGAAAAGGCAGTCGAGTGTCCCGGCACCACACTGGCTGTGAATGAGTGAACAAATGATTACTATCCGGGGGTATATTCTCACTTCCTGGCTAGTAGACCTGCTCCTTGCGTGCTCCAAAACCAGATGCAGGTACAAGTAAAAAGAACAGGGAATAGGCACTGCAAAAAAAGTGAGGCTGGCAGCAGAGATGCAAGTGAAAAAATTTAGTTTACTTTATAAGGCATGATAGCCAATATTAAAAATGCACAGAGATCCTCTGACGCGTTTCCCGCCTCCTGGGCGCTTTGTCAAAGAGTGATCTCTGCTGCCAGCCTCACTTTTTTCGCTGTGCCTATTCCCTGTTCTTTTTACTTGCATATGCCGACAAGACTCCTCTATTTTTGTTGATCTTATGCTTTTTCCCTCATGCACCTACCTGCTATATATTGTTCTTCCTAGGTCAAGCGGGCATCCCTTTCTTCTTTTGTTGTCTATTCTCGAACACTTCAGCAGAGCTATCCTAGTCCCCACTCTCATCCAAATCTTCAACCCCTGCCTATCCTGGGGCATTTACTCTTCATAATTTTAGAATGTGCAGTTATCACACCTATTTTCAAAAAACATTTTCCTGAGGTAATTTTCCCCTGCTCATCTTACTTGATCCCTCTACTGCTTTTGATGCTGTTGCCCTCTCTCTTCTCCCTTCTCTCTTGGTATCCATAACAAAGCTCTGTCCTTGTCCTCGTCATCCCATTGCGCCTTTTCTGTCTCCTCCTTCGTCCCCTGTTGATCTATCTGTTGGTGAACTTTGGGACTTGGGTCTGGGATCCATACTTTTCACTCTCTAGTCTACACAGATGTAGAATTGCTCCTTTAATTTGCTTCGGAGACCTCTCCAGCAAAGTAGTGGAGTAACCACATTTTCTGCAGAATATTAAATAAAATCTGCTTGCTATTACTATCATCAGGAAAATAGTCTGACTGCAGAAATTAGAGTCAGTATAGAAGTCTGCTGCGTTTTCTGTTATGGGCAGTATTCCAAATCAGGTATATGGAACATCTGCCTGCTATTGACATCCATGTGTGAAGTTAAGAAGATAAAGCTCACCATGCAGCTCTGAAATGATAAATAATCTCTAACAATTGAATGCAAATGTTTGACATGAATACCAAAAAGGCAAGGGATTTCCATCAAGCATTTAAAACGTGGAGTCCCTCCTAAAACCCAAATGAACAAATAACAATGACATATATACTGGACAAGGCCATAAACCTTGGTAAATTAATTTTTTTTTTTTTAAATTTCTATACAAAAATCAGATGCGTATAAGTATATTTATACTTTGTTAATATGACAATCTGAGTCATGGGATCGGTTTGATTTCCTCTGGCTACGCCTTTTTGTATGTGATTACTATGTACGAAGAGAGTTTTCATAGCAGTACCCCCATCCCTTCTCCATCTTACTCCGTATTTAATCCTAAGAACAAGGGTAGACTGGGATAGAGGTTGAGTAAATATTTGACTATTCACACTTCCCCTTTCAGAAGAAAATTCTTGTTCATTTACATAGAAACCAAAACGGCCAACTATTTGATTGAAGTATAGTTACATTTGTTCAAGGAAGACCATTCAATTGTCAACTTAATTTCATTTTTTTTTTTTTGCACCTTTAACAATCCAATTGAAACAGCTTGTGTTCTACTTTTTTAAAAATACATAAAACATATTTGTCCCTATTACCGCTATTGGTAAAGCAATAATTCAACTATCATTAGTATTACTGTATTTATTTATGTTACATTTTCATGGCTTTACAAAACTGCCATACAGGGAATAGGAACACCAAATACTGTAGGAGTGGGAATCGTGACAGAGGTAGACCTTACAATACATGTACAGATCATTTGTTTAGTAATTAAATAAGGTTACCATTAAAAATTGTATTGACCTTTTAAAATGGGAGATTCCCCCAAAATAATGTTGAAAAACCACAGTTCTAAAAATTGTTCATATTTTGGTTTTGCAGTAATTTTAATAAGTTATTTTTTTTAAACTTTTTAACTTTTTGCAGAACTTTGCGGTTTATTTTCAGTTGCAAACGGAAAAACGTGCCCAGATTATTGTAAATAAAAATATCATTTGTGAGCACCTTTGCATGTTTCACACAGGTCTGCAACCCTGTTATTCACCATGATCTCTATACATACAATGCTTCCACTGCAGCCAGGGATTCTGGGTAATGACATGCAAATGAGCACGTTTTGTCACTCTTCTCAACCATTTTGACTGGAACTTCCAAACGAGCGTCAAAGTTAGCGAAGTTTGGATTTCAAACACATGAACATGACTATCCTTCATTTTTACTTGAATGAAATAACAGATATGGAGGTGTACGTCTCTACAGTGGTCCATATATATATATTTATTATTGGAATCCAACACTACAAGCTGAGCAAAAGTTAGCAAATAGCATCACAATTAATTTGGCTCAGATTGCTGTGGTTTGTGGGTGCTAGCCAGTGCCGTCTTAACGCATGGGCACGCTGGGCAGTTGCCCGGGGTCCCCACGAGCATAGGGGCCCCATGCTAATCTATGCACAGACCAGAATTTAACACTCTCGCCGAGCCCGCTCTCCCTCGCCGAGCCCGCTCTCCCTCGCCGAGCCCGCTCTCCCTCCCCGAGCCCGCTCTCCTCCCCGAGCCCGCTCTCCCTCCCTGAGCCCGCTCTCCCTCCCCGAGCCCGCTCTCCCTCCCCGAGCCCGCTCTCCCTCCCCGAGCCCACTCTCCCTCCCTGAGCCCACTCTCCCTCCCCTCCCCGAGCCCACTCTCAAGACTGCACGATCTAGCAGTGCGGCACTTCCGGTGCCCGCTGCTTGCGAGCGTGCGCAGTCCTGCCTGCTCTCCACCGTGATCTGAGGTGCAGGGGGTAATGTGAGGAGGTGCAGGGGGTAATGTGAGGAGGTGCAGGGGGTAATGTGAGGAGGTGCAGGGGGTAATGTGAGGAGGTGCAGGGGGGGGTGAGGTGCAGGGGGGGTGAGGTGCAGGGGGGGTGAGGTGCAGGGGGGGGTGATGTGCATGGGGGTGATGTGCAGGGGGGGGATGTGCAGGGGGAGTGATGTGCTGGAGGGGGTGATGTTAGGTGCAGGGGGATGAGGTGCAGGGGGGATGTGATGTGCAGGGGGGTGAGGTGCAGGGGGGATGTGCAGGGGGGGTGATGTGAGGTGCAGTGGGGTGAGGTGCAGGGGGGTGAGGTGCAGGGGGGTGAGGTGCAGGGGGTGAGGTGCAGGGGCGATGTGAGGTGCAGTGGGGGGTGATTTGCAGGGGGGGTTATTTGCAGGGGGGGTTGATGTGAGGTGCGGGGGGTGAGGTTCAGGGGGGTGAGGTGCAGGGGGGTGAGGTGCAGGGGGATGTGAGATGCAGGGGGGGTGGAATGTGTGTGTCTGCGGGGGGTATTGTGTGTGATGTGGAGGGTGAGTATTATGTGTGATGTGGAGGGTGAGTATTGTGTGTGATGTGGAGGGTGAGTATTGTGTGTGATGTGGAGGTTGAGTATTGTGTGTGATGTGGAGGTTGAGTATTGTGTGTGATGTGGAGGGTGAGTATTGTGTGTGATGTGGAGGGTGAGTATTGTGTAGGGGTGAGGGGGAGAGATGGGGGTGTGAGAGATGGGGAGTCACAAACGTTGATGATGAGGGGTGCAGGGGGAGATATATGAAGATGATGAGGGGTGCTGGGGGGGATATGAGGATGAGGGGTGCTGGGGGAGATATGAGGATGTTGATGAGGGGTGCTGGGGAGATATATATCAGGATGAGGGTTGCTGGGGCAGATATGAGGATGATGAGGGGTGCTGGGAGAGATTGAGGGGTGCTGGAGATATGAGGATGATGATGAGTTGCTGGGGGAGAGATGATGATGATGATGATGATGATGATGATGATGATGATGATGATAATTTTACCCGTGAAGCCCGAATCTGTATTCCTTGAAGCAGTTCGGCCCTTCTCACTTGACAAGTTGTGCAGGCCTGGCTTACCATATTTATAAAATAGTTTTGCCAATTAAAAAAAAAATATTTCTAGGTATCTAAATATTTTTTAAACCATCTTATATTCTGATGCATTTACTCTAAAAACAGATTCATATAGTAATTCCTAGCTTTAAAATTGAACCTATGCATGACTTGTTAGTATGAAACCATTATACAATTAAACAATCCTTGGAAAATTCTTGGCACAAAGCCTATACTCATCATGGTCTCTGACAGACTTCATCTTGTACCCAAAATGTACTATAAACAATTCACTAACTTTCTACAAATCGGTTGTTTTCCTTAAATGTTTTTTTTTCTACACATTCCAAAATCTGTCTTGGTTCAGTCTGAATAGAATCTGGGGAAACAAAATGGATACTGAATTACATAAATCCTATTTACATATCCAAAATGGATTCTAATAGACAACATCGAGTCTGAATCACTTGAATTCCATTTACACCAGTGCTCAAAGTGCGATGGCACTATAAGGTACTGTAACACTGTATTTTTATTTAAAAACTTACTATTTCACTTTCTTTATAAAGAAAATTGATTTATTTTACAAACCATACTTTCACAGCATAACTGTTTCTAAAAATCCAGCCAGGCATGATTTGTCCCCATGTTTTAGATTAGGCAGAGGACCACTACTTTTATGTCATTTCGACCACTGTCATCAACCATTCAGATGATACGACTCAAGCACATCACTGGCATTGGTTCAGTTTGGCCTTCTAAGGAATTGTACTTTTGAAAGAAAAAAATATATATTCAATCCACTCAGCCACTAACAACAATGATAAGACTAATTGTATTAAGTACTAAGCATTTGGCAAGAATTAGTTAGGTTACTTGCAAAGCTTCCTCCTCCCAACCTTCTGTGACATCCAGATGTTAGTGATGTTATCACAGGTAACATCGTTATGCATGCAGAAGTCTTAATAATCTAGATAACCTGTTCCAGTGGTATGGTCAATTAGTGCAATTGGAACCGATTTTTGTGGAAGCCTGTTTGTTGATAATCACCTTTTGTATTGCTCAGAGTCAGGGAAATTTAACTTTGAATGGCTCACATGGTAATTTACATTGAATGACACATATATGGCAATTTCCAACCTGGCTATGCTAGAAATGGTCTGCCCTGCAGGGATTCTCACCAAATAGACCACATGTGACATGAATTAGTCACCCAAGTACTGGGGAAAATATATTCCAGAATTCAAAGTAGTTATTATGCAGCAAAATGCAAAGATTGATTCTACTTATTTGCCGGTGCAGACGGCTTTGTAAAATAATTACTTTAAGGTAATATGCTACTATGCGGTTCAGTGCATCAAAGCAAACCTAATTAGGTCAAGCCATACTGATTTTACAAAGTTTCCCTCCGTTTAATGCAGATAAAATACAAGATAACAATGTAAGATATATGTGGCAGAATCCGAAAGAGTGGCCCAGGGAATGGTAAATAAACAGACAGTGCTGTAAATAGATGAAAGGAGCACCGAAAAATGTGGAGTGGATGTAGGATCAAGCATCCAGCAGCAGTGGGAGGGGGACTGCAGTGGGGGAGGTGGAGGAGGGGATGTGTTTGAAGATTAAAAGGAAGACGGGGAGAAAAATTATATACAATTCTAATAGTATCTAAGAAACCGCAGATCGGTATTTGGTCCTCCTTTTTTGTTTTGTTTTTTTGCGTGCCAAAAAGCATGATCGGAGTCCACATGTTTTCTGGTTTTTGGTTTCTTTTAAACATTTGAAAATGTGGATTTTTTTAATTCTTAATAGCAAATAAAAATACCACTTGTGAGCACATTCACGTCTCAGACAGGTCTGCAGCCCTGTCTTTCTCCGTTATCGCTTGGCAAACACTGCTTCCACTGCAGCCAGGGAGTCTGGGTAATGACATGCAAATGAGCACTCTATACTTGTTATCGATTTTAACATGGGCCCCTATAAACGTATGCCTGCCGCATTACATCGCTTTTCAGTTTTTATGGAATGATCTGGATGTGAGAAGTGATGTCCCACTGGAGAGCAGTATCTTCCTTCTAGGTGTGTTATTGTGCGTCTGCTTAAGGTAGTATTTTTTTACCTGTGTTTTTATTTATTTCTTTTTTTTTTAAGTATTTTAAAGATGGTATCATCTGTAATTCAATTTTGAACCCTTAATTTTATTACTTTTTCATTTCCTATTTCAGTTAAGTTTCTGGGAATTATTTATTTCAAGCGTATTGCAATCAACAACAGTGTCCCCTATTATACGAATTCCACGTAAAACCCGGTTAACTTTTTTTTGCTAGTGCAGCTAACATGAAAACTGATCATCCCAGTGAGAGTTGCTTGAGGAGTTTGCTTTCTCATATTTAATAACATACTTTTAAAAATGGTATGTTTGAATTATCGGTTGTCCAGTCAGTGGGAAGCGCAGATATGTGAATAAAAAATATAAAAACACAAAATAGTGCAATATGTCTGAAAAAAGCAGTGAATTTTCAGTGTAGCCTACAGACTGCGTACTCACAATCTATCTGCTCTTTTGAGCATTTCAATTTCCGTTGGTGGTATTATATAGCCAGTAACTCTGGATGTGTGGGAACCTTTTGAATGAAAGAATAAAAAAAGCCCCATTAGCGTAGACTGATAAATGATATCTGGAAGGTACGTAAAAGCATATATACACTCACATGGTGTCAAACAATAACAGGCACATCAGTGGTTATCGGGACCGGAATAGAAGCCGCCTGGGATTGTCAGCCTTCAGCGTTCATCCCCCGCTCACGTCCACAGGTGTTTGCGCGTCTCTCCTCCCGGTAACCTTGCGATTAGCTGGCCTACGCACCTCCTGGTCTGAATACCCCGGATGCTGATTCTGTGAAGCACCAGTGCCGTGATCATCAATGTTACACAGCTGCGGTCTGCGGTTTCTTCTGGCACTCAACACGGTTCACTGGATCTGTGTAGAAAAACCTCTTGTGGCGCTGAGGAAAGTGGATGGAACAGAGTCTTGTGCAGTAGTTTCTTCTTGTATGGATACCTCAGAGAGGGAGACAAGAGATAAACAAAAACACCACAATAGTGTATTACCCTTGAGACAATATAAGACGTGGTGGTAAAGGTATAAAGAGCATTTAATGGTTAAAACAATTGTGTCTACAATTGATGTAAAACATGTACTGGGTTAATAAACAGTAGATGACTCCTGTTGAATAAATGAAATGAAGGCTTCCAAGCGCTTGTGCTTAGTGAAGCCGTGCTGCTCCGCCGATGGTAAAAACTGAAATCCTACTCACCGTCCTTGAGTAGGACATGTGCAGTGGTACGGGGTCTTTTGCCAGGGATAGCCGTTTGCTGTGGGGTGCCTGACGTCCGTTCGTTTGGTGCGGGGAGATTTCCTGATGTCCTCGTGGTCTCGATGCCAGCAGAGTGATTTCCAAGCATCTCCTCCGCTGACGTCACCGCCTGGTGTGTACAGCTACGGTGTCCCTGGATGGCCACAAACCTTTTTTTCCTGCGCTTGGAAGCCTTCATTTCATTTATTCCACAGGAGTCATCTACTGGTTATTAACCCAGTACATGTTTTACATCAATTGTAGACACAATTGTTTTAACCATTAAATGCTCTTTATACCTTTACCACCACGTCTTATATTGTCTCAAGGGTAATATACTATTGTGGTGTTTTTGTTTATCTCTTGTCTCCCTCTCTGAGGTATCCATACAAGAAGAAACTACGTCACAAAACTCTGTTCCATCCACTTTCCTCAGCGCCACAAGAGGTTTTTCTACACACATCTTCTAATCTGGTTGGAAGATACCAGATCAACCTCTCAGGCAGCTCAAGGACTACCTTCATCACAGACTGTATCACAGGTTTTGTTCCTCTGTTTGAATTATTATCATTGTATAATATTTATCACACTAGCGCTTATTTGCACTTATCATTTTACCCCTTTACGGTTCACTGGATCGCCCAGTTTAATCAGGAGGCTCACCTTTTAAGTTATGGTGGGTGAAAAAGGCAACAAAAAACCTCCACCGTTAGCATATAGCCAATAAAAAAAATATCACTTGTGAGCACATTCACATGTCTTAGACAGGTCTGCACCCCTGCCTTTCAACCATTATCACCTAGCATTCAGTGCTCCCACTGCAGCAAGTGATTCTGGGAAATGACATGCAAATGAGCACACAATGTGTGACCTTTTGCCGGGAATATCCATACACAAACTAACAAAATGCTAAGGAGATAGAAGTAAAAATACCTTGCCTAAACTTTAAAAGATGGTCTATTCTTCCGAGTAGAACATTGAATGCAGGACAGACACATACTGTGCTGGTGATGTCATAGCCATGCAAGTGGCCTGGCAGTTATGTGCACACTGAGACATCACTAGTACCCCGTACTAGTACTGTAATACGTATTGCTGCAATATGCAATACATTCAAATTTCATTAAGTACAGTAGTAGTATCAGACAAATACCTTACTAATAAAAAAAATGCTGAGGACATCCCTTAAAGCTGCAGTTCAGTCTTTTTTTTTTTTTTTTTATTTATTTTTTTACTTCAATAGTTTTATGTGTGCAATCTCTAATTACCTAAAGAACTGTATAGCTGCCGGTCAATTCGTTCTCCATGTATTGATAGGTCGAAATTTGGTGACATAATTAGTGAAGGGATCTGTTTATATTCTGCTTGTCTGTCAGTGGAAGCTCATGAATATTCATGAGCAATCCTGCACTGACATGTGCTAGAGGGAGGGCAGGGCTGACAAAGGGGTGTGCCAGGGCTTGTGACAGGACATGAAGGGGCAGTGCCTTAGCAAATGGCTGTTAAAATAGAATACAAGAAAATTGGTCTTTAAAAGTTGTTTTTTTAAAAACAGAAAATGCTAAAAGTATTTTTTCTTACTACAGAACTGATTTATTAAAAAAAACACATGCAGGATATAGACTGAACTGCAGCTTTAACTGCAGTGGGCAGGACATTTTTGTAGGACTGTGGGACATCTTCCATTGAATAGGTCATAAGGTGTGTTGCGGCTGTACCTCATTCTAAAAAAATGAAGCCAAGGTCTGCGAGTCAGACGCAGCCCCTGGGATATCAGCTCAGATTGTCGTCAGCTCATGGGTTCCTTGGTCAGCAGGAGATGGACAGCACAGACTAAAGTTTACTAAAGGCTAACAGAGATGTCCCCAAGGCTGCTCAGTGGCCATCGCATTCCTCTCTATTTATGTGCAAACAAAGCTTTTGCTGGGGGAGGGGGAAGTTACCAGCACTGCATATATGGGAATGTGAAAGTGCAGTGTGTGCAGTGTGTGCAGTAAGAGTGTGTGCAGTGAGAGTGTGTGAAGTGTGCAGTGTGTGCAGTGAGCAGTGTGTGCACTGGTAGAGTGCAGTGTGAGCAGTGTGTGTGCAGTGAGAGTGTGTGCTGTGTTCAGTGTGAGCAGTGAGAGAGTGTGCTTTGTGCAGTGTGAGCAGTGAGCAGTGTTTGTGCAGTGTGTGCAGTGTGTGCAGTGAGAGTGTGTGCAGTGTGTGCATTGTGCAAAAAAAAATGTAATTTTTTTTTTTTTTTTAAACGGGAGCCACGGGAAAACCGCGTTATAACCAAATCGCGTTATAACGGGGTTTACCTGTATATGGAGATATTGTCCTCCAGATGTGCCTTATGAATGTGAAGAGAAGTAGGCCGGTCCTTTACTATGCAGTCATTTTCAGTGTCCAAATATGGCCTAAATTGAACTTAAGCACCCTGGGAAATAAAATAAAGGACAAAGGTAAACAAAAACAAAGAACAACCGATATTTTAAGCTGATTAGCAATGACTATAAACAGTGCAATATATAATGTCACTTTAGTCCTAGCTACAAGTTTTATTACAGATTTTATTGTTTTGTTACCTCTTACCTCTTTTAAATTATGGCAATTTGCTTTTTAATAGGAGTCAGAAAAGCGAACATTTAGCCTTAAAATCCGTATATATTATTGTACTCAGTTTTAGTGACTTTCGTGCTTGGATATTTAACACAGTCTCGAAATATGCCAACAATAGTTTAGTCTGGATAGAGTTACATTTCCTGTTTTCTTCAATTGTGGTTTTACTTAAAAGAATTTCAATTTCTAGTTTGGTATTTGCTAAATTTCCTCTGAGATTGAGCATGATTTATTATGAAAAGAAAACAAAATGAGCATTCTTTTGGATAACAATTTTTGGAATTAAAATAGAAGTTATCTGCAGAGTGAGTTTAATGTGAAAAAAGCCTATCTGTAGAACACCTTGACTATAGAAAAGTTAAGTATCTAACTATCGCTTCCAGATGTCTAAGATTGCGGAGCCTAAAAAGGGATTGGAACCACACCAATATAACTATCCCAGTACAATCAACGCTATTGGAAATGGAAGTTTTATACAGTATTGTAGCCAGTTTCATGAGCATTACAGAGGTGCTGACAGACTAGGATTGATAACTAGGAGAAAGCTTTTTTTTACTAAGGCGATAAAGGATTTGAATATTGTCAAGTTCATTGAAATCATACATTTATGTACATTTTGTGTAAGTTTGGTCTTACTGTAGCACCAATTCTAAAAACCAAAGGATCATGTGAGAAGGTGAAAATATGTTAGTTTTAATAAGTTTTATGCTTTCATATAGAATAAATACACAAGAGACAATCAATCCACATGCCTCACACAGCCCTCTTTCCAAGTCCCTAACATGTAATACAGTAGTGGAAATATATACATATAAAAATTCCTGGTGTGGTTATACAAAAGTGCACATTCAGTTTCTCACTTTTAAACACTGCCTTAAAAGATGGTGAACAGTTACAAATCTCCTTCTGACTTTAAACAAGTCACTAATTGTCCCTTATGCCTCAGACACCACCACTAGGCCACGCGTATAGTGCCCGGGACGGATGAAGTAACCCGTCGCCGTTAGCGAAAGTTATATTTCGCTTTGCGGCGGCGTCGCAGGCGTGCTGGCATTTGATTGGTTCAGGTCACAAGAGGTGACAGCCCTTGAAAAATCAAATATTGCCAGCTACCAAAATGTGCGACGCTCCGTCGCTCCGTCGCATTGTCGCTGTTGTGCTTACTATAAGCGCACGCGGCGGCGGCAATGCATTTTTTTTTGGGCGACGTCGCGTCGCCCGTCGCGGGCACAATACGCACGTTCTTAGATTGTACATTTGTCATGCCTGCAGAAGCGAAGTGATACAATGTTTAGGAGGCTAAAGTGACAAACAAAAAGCGCAAAGCCAAACACCATTTAAATTGAATCGTGAGAAAAATTAACAATGATAAACCAGTGTATATGGCTAAAACAAATGCCAATATATCAGACAGATCATGTGCTCCAAACCAAATGCTCCCAAATACCTACGTTCTCCCAACCGCAAAAGAAACAAATGGTATTACGGCGCAAATTGGGTGGTGAATAAATGAATAAAATAAAGTGAATAAAAGTAAGTAAAAAAAACCTGTGCAATTAATATTGGGAAAAACAAGATTAGCAATGGTCTCACACAACGAATTCCTCCATGAAAAATGTGCTGTATATAAACATATATTCTATTCCACAGCAAACCTCACGCGAAGAAAGCGTAAAACAATATAGTGAAAAGGCTCACTTTGCTCAAAAGACAAACAACACAGAGGGGAAAGGACTTAAACTCACACACTCCCCACTGGTAACACACAGTGAGGGATTTGTGGTACACTCCAACCAAACTCTGGTCACGTCCTCAGCTCTGAATTTCATGTACACGGCTGCCCCGGTCTTTCCATTCCGCATTGGAACTACGGAGCTCTGGGATGGCTACTGGCTTGGCTGCAGGTACGGTGGCCTCAGTATTGATTCCTAACGCATTTTGCTCGTTTTACTGCTTCCTCAGGGTTTATGTCCAGCTCCCGTAGTTCCAGAGTATATATATACACAAGTCCCTAACGGTGGGCTTCCCCAGCCTGATCAACTTTAGCAAAGAAAATTGGTGTGCGCTGATCCCAGACTGTCCAGCTAGTCCATAAAGTCTCTCCTGCAGCTCAAATCTTTCTCCCGCGATCAAAACGGGGCATACTAAATCACAGACAAACACAAAAAGAGAGCGCATGGAAAAAGACGTTACATTCATAAAAATAACACTTTATGTAAAGTATAAACAATAAAAAACTTACATCTCAAGTAAAAATTGGTGCCACATTGTCCCTGCCCACCGGCTGAACTGCTGACTAAATGAAGTCCCTCTGGGAGATGGAAGACCGGACCCTTGCCAAAAAACACCAAAGAAACCCCCGTTCAAAGCTTAACCGAGGAGGCTGCAGAGCTCCAAACAACCTCCTCGTGGATGCAGGGAGACGATGTTGGCGTATGACGTTTACTACGCTTTGTCGGGGTGTGCTTACTGGTCTATGGGGCTGCTAGATATACGTAACAACTCCACCTTATTGGCTAACCCTAAAATACAGGTAATTGATCAGACAATCAACTACAACAACACATACAACGATATACAAACATAATACACAATTATACATATTATATCAAGACCTCAAATCAAAGGTAATACAATAAAACAGTCCCAATGGAATTTAACTTGGACTATAAACATAATGAAACTAGGACTGTATGTTGTAATAATCTAATTAATAGGACACCAAATAATATGACTGGATTATATACCCTTGTCCCTAACAGGGTGGGCTGCCCCAGCCTGATCTACTTTAGTACTAAGTAGAAGAAAGGTTTCAGGCGTTTCACAGCTACCGTAGGGGGTACAAAAATTGGAATCCAAGCGCAATCAAATTAAAAGGTTGTTTATTAAGTGCATACACATAATTCCTTCTGCTACAGAGCAAAACCCTGACGCGTTTCGTCCACCAATAGGACTTTGTCAAAGACTCTTTGACAAAGTCCTATTGGTGGACGAAACGCGTCAGAGTTTTTCTCTGTAGCAGAAGGAATTATGTGTATGCACTTAATAAACAACCTTTTAATTTGATTGCGCTTGGATACCAATTTTTGTACCCCTACGGTAGCTGTGAACCACCTGAAACCTTTCTTCTACTTACCACGCATCACAGCGCACCTGATCAGCATTACTGTCTTCATCATTCTGAGGATTGAACTCGCCGAGTCAAGTCTGTGAGTACTCCTGTCTTTCGGGGGGTTGTTTCTGTGTATGAGACGCCGGGTCTGTGAGGGCAGTTGCGGTGAGCCGCATTAGAGTTCCACGCAGGGAACACGGCTTTACTGCTTGTTCTTTCTCTCCTTACGACACTCTAGCCCCGTCCCGTTGTTAGACTTGAGTACATAGTTTCACTCACTCACCCACTATGTTCTATGCAATTATTGGGACACTGATCACGAGCGCTTTAAGGAATTATTTATACATTTATTATTGGACAATATTGTGGATCTCATGTGTGCACGATTTGGAGCATCGGTTTTCTTGAAGTTTACTCTTTGATATCATTCTACTTTAGTACCTAAGTAGATCTCTCTCCTCTCTTGCTAAACCCATATTTCTGTGTCTGGATGGAGCTAATGCCACCTTTATGTGCGACATGCGTAACACCAATCATGTGAAGATAACGCAAGGCAGTGCTAACTTAACATGGCATTAAGCCTATTCTAATGAGATAATTAACAGCTGTTCTATTTGCACGCAATTAGTTCAGTGGATACCCATTAAACTCTAGGAAAATAACTTCTGTTACCTACAGTATTTAGGTAACATCACGATATTTACCCTGATTTAATGGGGGTTCGGGCATCTGGGCCACAGTCACGCAGTGTTAAAATAATGCCGTTTCAACCAGTCGTAGAGCAATGCCACGGGTTGCAACACTGGATAGATATCCCCTAAAATGTCGCGAGTTCCTGTGACAGTGTAGACATTAAATTTACTCATTGAAACATTATAAAATGCATTTAAGAATTATTAAAAGAAAAAAAGTACATGTCGTCAATCCAGCCAACGATGAATTATCTTGCACTTGCTTGCATAATACATTTCTATATGCATATACTATTTGTTTTAACTATCCATTGAGATGACTTTGCTCTGGTCGATCGGTGGTTACATTTTAAAAAGACAACAGCTGCACAACCGTGGCCAGTTTAAATAACGAACAGCCACATTTCATCCACCATTGTCTCTCGGTGAATCAATAAGCAAAGCAAATGTTTGAGTCTTGGAAAATATTATTGCAAAGCTGTTTCAGACTTTTCCCATGACTTGTTTTTACTCCGGGGGTTCTCTTCTAGACGCTTACATTTTTTTTGTGCCTTACTGAAGCCACAGTGGGAAACTGAAGACGAGTGCTGCATGATTGCATGACATGCACTAAAAACATACCTGCAACGTGTCTTTGAAGCATAAACTCATTTCCAACAGTTAGTTTGTTTGAGAAGGCCCCAGTAGTGACATTTGCAAGGTGGCTTATTGACTCATTGGTTCATTTGGTTAAGATCCAGTATCTGGAATCTGTCCTACTTCTTTTGTCTTTCAAAGGGTTTTTGTTTGCCAAAGAAATGAACAATAAAAATACTGGAGAATGATATTCTGACCCTCGAAATGAAAACTTTCCAAATTCTCAAAGTAAACAGAAGATTGAAGGAGGAGCTTGGTTGTATCTAGAATAATGTATGAACATAAGAAATTCTTAGATAATTGATGTAGGAAATAATTCCTCTGTGTTCAGATGGCAAACTAAGCAATTGCTTAGGGCCTTAAAGCAGCAGTGTAAACTGCTGTTTTTTCCCCCACTTTTAATATGTGCATCAATACAATCCACACAATGATAAGGAATTAGCCAAGTTGCCGATTGATCTGCTGTCCTGTGATTGATCAGCGAAGATTCGGCTCGGTGGGTTCACTAAATGGCTGTCATTGCAGCAGAAGATACATAAAAAATGTAATTCAGAGTTATTTTTAAAAAATGCTGCACGTATTTTCTCATTTTTCATTTTACAGAACTGATTTTATTTAAAAAAAAATGTATGATATTGCTTGGTCTGCAGCTTTAACAAACATATGCAGAAGCGCTGGTCAAAATGATGGTCGAGATCCGTAAGCCGTAGTCGAGGATTGGAGAGCGTAGAGTGATAGATGTCCGTAAGCCAAGTTCATGGAGTAGAGAGCATAGAAGTTCGTTAGCCAAGCCAACGTTCAGGGGAACAAGAAGAGACAGGTTAGGTACAAGCAGGGTCACAACAGGTATTTGGAATAAACGTAGACAGGTCCTCAGGCTGCAAGTGTGCATGGTGCATAGAAAGGTCTATGCTCAGCAACGACCAGAGGGTGTCTGAAGCATATATCCTAAAGGGAACCAATCAGGGAGAACAGGGAGGAGTGGCTCAGACATAGGTAGACCTGTGATAGGCTGAGGCAGGGTGAAACTCATGTGTAACCACCCGGAGATTAGTCCAGGCATTCTTAAAGGTGTTTCTCTTTAAGAGACATGCATGCGCGACGGGAGTGCGATGCGCTAAGGTGCACGCGTGGTCGGGACCCGCCGTATGCCCCTGGGAGGCGGGACAACGTACTGCCAGGAGGGGGGCCAGCGGAGGATGCGGCCGCACGGACCGCCATGGTAAGGAGGCGCGGGTGAGCAGGGACAGGTAGGGACAGGACGCGTGGTCCTGACGCTTCGGTACCACTGTTAACTGAAACCGTTGAGTGTCCCCTCTTACAACAATCAACACAGCGTGCGCTTTCTGGCATGGATCTGCTGGAGTGAAGGAATAGTGTGCAGCTATTAAACAATTCACAATGTGATGTGATAATACAGTGATAAATAAATTATACGTGACCTGTGAACACTAGGAAATATGGAGCATCTGCAGCTGTGATAACAGGGATGGCTCAGAACACCCCCTAAAAGTCAAACAAATACACAAAAAACACAGCGCACAACGCTCATAGTGCATTAAAAGTATATTAAAGAACCATTCAATAAGGTAAGTATTGTGCGTACATTAAAGAAATTTCAAACAAGCATGTCAGGGATCAAGTTACCCATACACCACACAGGAGGCTGGATCAGATGTCGTCAGAGGTATTTGGAACGATGCCGTGATCTCCCGGTTCCAGGAGGGTAGGCCAAATGTCCTTAAAGTCCCCACTTGCACATAAGGAAGGTCCAGCACATACGTGGTGCTCACGTGAAAACGGCCGTGTCAAACGGATCTCCACGCCGGCTGGATCCCTCTCACTGGATTCCCTGATGGAGACCTTTATGGTTTTGAAACGCGTTGGATATTTCTACTGCTCTACCTCTAAACATCCTGCCCTAACATTGTGGGCTATTTCGGTTACCCGAGGAGGACTGCGACGCGAGCTGCAGCGCCTTCCAGTGACGTCACCAACCAGGAAGTACCGGAGCAGAGGACTGTGAGAGGGATCCAGCCTGCGTGGAGATCCGTTTGACACGGCCGTTTTCACGTGAGCACCACGTATGTGCTGGACCTTCTTTATGTACAAGTGGGGACTTTAAGGACATTTGGCCTACCCTCCTGGAACCGGGAGATCACGGCATCGTTCCAAATACCTCTGACGACATCTGATCCAGCCTCCTGTGTGGTGTATGGGTAACTTGATCCCTGACATGCTTGTTTGAAATTTCTTTAATGTACGCACAATACTTACCTTATTGAATGGTTCTTTAATATACTTTTAATGCACTATGAGCGTTGTGCGCTGTGTTTTTTGTGTATTTGATGGATCTGCTGGACCTGCTGTACAAGATACTGTTCTCCCTCCAGTGGATCTCCACTCTCTCAGCAGAACTCAGACTGACCCCAGATAACACTCGATCGAGTCGGAAGGCATTCAGGATCATGCAGATCTGACTCCACACCCCCTTAAAGGTTCCTCTCCCTCTTAGTCTCTTCCACAGCCTTGGTCATGGCTGCTATTATGTCCATCACCAGTCACACCTCCGTAGCACACTGGGGAGGAACCTGCCAGGGGGCAGTGTATGTGTGTTGCTTGCATCACACAGGGTGTTACACATAATTCATGCAGAAGCTTCAGTCAATTTATTTTTTAGTTAAATGAGCTATCACTAGCCAAGGAATGTGTTGTACATATCATTAATATTTATTTGCCGAGGTAGGCGCTCTGATCTTTGAGCTATTACATTGTGTTCTTAAAAATAAATTAGGTGCATTGCATAAATGCATAAGCATTCATTTATATAAAGTGAAAACGGAGATCAACATATGCTCTGTCTACTTGACTGTTAATCTTCCCTTAAAGAGGCAATCCAAGCTGGCAAGTTTGTTTTTTAACACAGAATTGAAGCAGGCTGTCTCCGGAGCTGATCCTCATTAATTTCAACTCCAGGGGTCCCCTGCTTCCAGAGATACTTACCTCCATAGTTGGTGCCTGTAGCCTTTCCGCTTGGCCAGCAGGGCTCACGTAATGACCGAGTTTCAATGCTCCCACATCCTGTGGGCCAATAGGAACATGACGTCATCAGGTTCGGCCCCTATTGGCCCACGTGATGTGTAAGCTTGAAACATGGCTGAGATATCAGCACCCCTACGGAGGAAAGTATCTCGTCAATTAGGGGTCCAAGAGCTTAAATTAATTGGGTTCAGCTCTGGAGACCCCCTGCTTCAAACCTATGTTAAAAAAAACAGTAACAAATGTAAAGCATGAAATGTTCCTTTAACAAGGATAAATTATGCTATATTCTAGACTATCCTAAAGTATGATTCAACAGCAAGCTGTTTTCAGCTTCAGACATTAGAGGAACATGTATTTAGCCATGTTAACATTTTGGTTAATCTGTGGAACATTTTGCAACGTTTCGGTAATTTGGGTGTGCAGTTGATTTTATGTATCAGTATTTTAATTTATCATGCACAAAGGATTTTTTTATTCTTTATTTCAGATTGCTGTACGCTGCATTTTTAGAATATGTGCTTGCTGCAAATTAATTGGTGTGCTTGTTGAAAATGATATGTGCGTGTCGTAAACGAGAACTATAATTATTTTTATATAGTTCTGTCAATAGAAAGACATGTATATTACAGGACATAATAGGAACTATAAATTATTGAGCCTACATGTAGGGAGCTAAAGTGATTTATCCAAAGCTACACAAGGTGCTTCAATTTACCACTTCAAAGAGGAGTGTCTTACTGGTGCATTCTTTCTTCCATTTGATCTGTTTTGTCATCTACAATGGACTGATGTGTAGGATTTGTATGGAGAACTAAAGAAAGCCTAGTTCAATCAAAAGTATGGCTTATGAATTCTTATAGGTCTCTGAAATGTAAACGGGCCCATTCAATGTTCCTTTCAGCTTAAAGGAGCAATCCAAGCAATATCCTACATGTGTCTTTTTTTTTTTCGTAAATCAGTTCTGTAGTATTAGATAATACTTACTACATTTTTTTTTTCATTCAACTCAATGCCATTTTTAATTTGCTTTAATTCTGTATACTGAGCATCCTTTGATTTCTATAGCAGGTTTGAACACACTTCACCAGCAGTGCAGATTCTTTGCAACACTTTCCTGTTTGTGACAATTTGTTGCCAATATTCCCAGCAGCTTGACCTGCAAACTGTAACAATAGATAATGTTACTTAGTAATATAAGAATACATTGTAGCTGCTGACTTACACTGACTGAAGGATTGATTGAAACTGAAAGGCAGCCATTTATCGAACCCAGGGAAGCAGGATTTTTGTTGTTCGATTACGGGAGAACTAATCGATCGGCTGCTTAGGTAATTCGTTTTCAATAAAGGTAATCAAAGGCTGCACATATTAAAACAAAACAAGTTTTTTTTAACGTGCCGCTCGAACTGCCTCTTTAAGGAAGCAATCTCACCAAGACGTTTTTTTTTTAACTACAGCTCAACCCCATTATAACGCTGTGCTTGGGATCCAAAGAATCACATCGCGTTATAAGCGGATTGCGTTAGAAATAATGTACAATTGTATGCATTGTACAATAAAGTATTTAAGACACCAATAATTGTGTTGTAAAGTATTCATAAATACAAAAATTGGGAGCCCTTCTTGTATCGTGTTGTAAGCGGATTCGCGTTGTAACGGATCGCGTTACAATGGGGTTGAGCTGTATATCTTTTGTTTCGCAAAATACAAACCGGGGTATTTCAGAAGCTGAACTGCGTTATTTACTTACCGGTTTAGTCGATGGAGTTTCACTGCCCTATCGGGAAATCTTGGAATGTTTCATTGGACGATAGCAAACCATGACATCATCAAAGGGTGTGGGTTCCTATTGGATGGCTGTTTAAATGTCCACGAGGGAACACCAGTAACTAAACCGGTATGCATCTAGGACACTGGGAGTGTCCCAGAGATTAAAAAGAATAGTGTGGAGAATCCCCTTGTGCAAATAAATTAATATTGATTTTAGGCGAGACTGCAGCTTTAATAACTACGGTCATTCTAATTATCTTTATTGCTTTGTTGGCTCTGTTAGTCAATACAGGAGAGAATGGACTATAGGTGATTAAAGATTTCTTTTGGTTTCTAAATTGATGTGTACAGCATCAAAGTGCACTAAAGACAAAAAAAACAACGTTCTTATGAATTGGTGCTCAGATCCCCTGCTTCCACCAGTAGGCTTGCTGACAGTACAGGAACAACAAAGGTTTGGATAAGTACTAGTTTGGATAACAATATAGGTTAAAGAATAAAAGATGAAGTGAAAACTCCAGTCCTCAAAGGCCACCAGCATGTCAGGTTTTCAGGATATCCCTGCTTCCACA
The DNA here is from genome assembly GCF_040206685.1 of Ascaphus truei. Taxonomy (NCBI): domain Eukaryota; kingdom Metazoa; phylum Chordata; class Amphibia; order Anura; family Ascaphidae; genus Ascaphus; species Ascaphus truei. The sequence goes on along the minus strand of NC_134485.1, from coordinate 118,220,459 downwards.
CAGGTGGCTCAATCAGTGTCTGTTGTTGATCCACCTGTGCTGAAGGGATATCCTGAAAGCCTGACCTGGACTTCAGTTGCCCACCCCTGACTGGACTCCCCTTTATTGTAAAATCCATATGGAATTTTTTGTAAATAAAAACCAAACAATCGGCAGGAGGAAGAGGCCATGGTGCCCTGAATTTCTGAGCTAGAGAGTAGTGGATGTCTAAATTAAGTCTAACCATTTTATTTATTTTTGTAAAACCTTCTCCAATACAGATTTTGCAATAAAAGGGAGTGGAGTCCAGCCACACAGTTACTGTAAGTTTTTGCTTTGTCTTTTGTTCTTTAACATATATTCTTTGAGGGCTGATCCAACCACCTTGTTGTTTATGCACTGCAGACATACATGGAATGTGGGAAGGAGGCCCTGCCGGCTCAGGAGTTTACAATCTAAGGAATTACATTTCCTTTCAAATGACATTTTGGTGTGATCTCGCCAAACCTCTGACCTAAGGTAGACGTGAGGTCATTACTCAACCTATTTGTTATAATATTTATGAAGTATGGAAAGCTTAGGCCGTAAGAACTCATTTTCAAGCACACAAAACTCTCAAGAAGGCAAAAGCCGATGCTATTCCCATGTGATATTTGGGCTGCATTCTAGTACTGACATTGAATGGCTCCTTAAAATATTGTGATCTAAGCAGAAACAAATATTAAAGTGCGGGGAAGAAAACTTCTTTATTCCCATAGTACATACTACATCACAGCTACAAAATGAGAACAACAATTATTCGTTTTAGGATGTTGTAATCTAAAAACAAGTGCATATTGTCAAATGTTATATCATATACATAATTCAGTAGATCTAATAATGATATTTAGTTTGCATAAAGAGAGCAAGCACTTGAAACTGACATCCAATTTGCTTCTTCATTGTTCGGTCTGGTAATTATGGGGTGAGGCGTGATTCATGAAGCCCAGATAATTGGTGCAGAAGCTCGATCTGAGTTGACTGCCATTCAAGTCAATTGCTGTTAGCGCCTATGTCCCTTAACGGAACTGCATCAATCTCTCCCCACTCCCTTTGCACCTTGAGGGTTATTTACTAAAGTCTTCCGGCTGCAAAAGTGTGGAAAACACCTGCAAAAAAAAATTGCACCAGATGGGATTAGCCCCTTGTTTCGCACACATTTTATTAGGTTAAGATGTAGGTTTATTCAGTCCCAGTTTCATACAATACATCTCAGCCTCACAGATTTTCTTTGTAGGAAGCTACTGAGTCTGTATGGAAAGTTGCCATACCAGGGTGGATGTCCAGATCAAATGCTCACACTGTCCTCAAAACATCTCTTGTCAAATATTCTTAAAGAAAACTTCAAGCTTCTGCTTTCCCAGCCACTATATTATCATTGTTCAAACAATCTTTGTATTGACATCTCTGGGCGAGCAGAAGTGGGGGAAGTGGTGTGATGTCATTTCATGCATTGTCTCCTTCAGGGAACCTCATCCATCAAGCCGTCACCTCGGGTTTCCGATGGGGGTGACTGAGGAACAGATTGACATATCTTAGGTACAGTTGAGGTTTTAAGTGGCTGTGTGTTAATAAGCTGGTGGCTGCAAGGCAGCGATGTTCATGGCATGCTGCTAAACATTAAGCAGGAAAAGACAGCACTGATGGAGTGCCAAGCCCATATCCAAATATAAACAGGAGGTCTAAATCAACAAAATTAATGACATGGCTGTGTCATCTGCTGTGAACTTGCGTAACGGTTTAATTTTCTGATGTTAGGAAAAGGTAAGGTATAATTTTATGTCCCCCATGTAAAGTGTTTTTCTTGCAGAGTAGAAATCATGACTGCATGTTAAGCATAACAGTTTATTCCTATTCATGGTAGCACTTTTTTGGGGGGGGAGGGGGATGTGAGAGCAGATTTATAACCAGATCTATAAAAACTTGCATGTACATCGTTGCAGATGTTAAATGACTTGAACAAATGAGGTAATACCCTTTGGTAGCTGTTGTGTTGATGACACATCCTAATCTGAAATGCCATTTGTATCATTATTTTAACAGTATCCTCAGTACTGCTAGTCATTTCCTTATACCACACTAAAAACATATGTAAAATTACAGTATGAACATACTGTACAAACACTATACACTGGCACAGACGACAATATACAGGGATAAGCGTCCAGTGAACATTACAAGAAAATGAAATTTTACCCTTAAGGGTTCTCAATCTATTCATTGTCTTTGTTTCTGCTGTGTTTTCAGCTTTAAACGTTGATCTAAAGTTTCATGCTTTGCAAGTTGTAAAGGATCCCATGCCTGGTTCATTGTTAAACAACAGCTGTCAGCAGACAAGGGCGCACACAAATTCTGAAACTTGACCTTACTGTAACTTACATGTTTACTGGTTTAGTAAAATTTACTATTTGATCATCGTTTCATGTTTCATGGAACCTGCTTTCCAGATCCTTTTGACACTTTAAATCAGTTGACAGCCCAGGTAGATGTGATATTTAAAGCTGAACGCATACTTCTTGCAGTTCTTTTTTTTATATCTGTGAGTTGTGGTTTTTTTTTTTTTTTTTATATATAGATGTTATACTCTAGATAGAAGAATAACATTTGAGGAAAATATTTTGTTCAAGATTTTATTTTTTTTCTCTGTAAGATTTGTTTTCTAAAAGGTTACTGTCTGGCTTTTAGCTTAAATCAATATTTTACAAATTCTATGATTATTTGCATGTTGCAAGGGCTTACGTTGATTGTTCTTTTACATTATTAATTAAACTGAGCACTTTTATGCAGAAGTAATCATTTGCAATCCCTTCTCTGCATTTCCATTGTCTCTTATATACATTTTTTTAGCACAACTATAATTTTAAGTCAAAGAAAATGTGATATATCTATATTTATCGGTTCTGCTCCAGACCCTAAAAGTCTGGTCAGGAACTACAACTCTGCCTTATCCTCCTCTCTTGATCTACATGCCCCGCTTTCTCTCTGCCATCCTCGCCCTTCTAACCCCAGACCCTGGCTAAATTCCCACACGCGCATGCTGCGTTCCTCCAATTGTTCCTCTGAACGCCTCTCGAGGAAATCTCATACTCTCGCAGACTTCCTTCACTACAAATTTATGCTGTCCTGTTTCAACTCTGCCCTCTCTCAGGCTAAACAAATCTACTTTTCTTCACTAATCAACATGCACTATGTCTAACCCATGCCGACACTTCTCTGTCTTTGACTCTATACTCAGACCACCCTCGGCTGCCTCCTCTTCTTCTGCTATCTCACCTCAGGACTTTGCTGAGTATTTTAAGGAAAAGGTGGAATCAATACGTCAGAACATCCCCTTGGTTTCCTACCATCCCACACCGCTTCCTAACTCTCCTCCTCCCTTTCTTGACTCTTTTTTCGCTTAAAACCTCTTGCTCCTACTATAATCTCTATGCTCACACAGATTTGTAACTCTTCACTCTACTCTGGTATCTTTCCCTCCACCTTCAAACATGCAACAGCTATACCATTACTCAAAAACAGCAAGCTTGATCCTACCTGTCCTTCTAACTATCGACCTGTCTCCCTCCTGCCTTTTGCCTCCAAACTCCTTGAACGTCTTGTATTCTCTCATTTGCTCCATTTTCTCAACACCTATTCTCTCCTAGACCCTCTACAATCTGGCTTCCGCACTGCTCACTCCACTAATACAGCCCTCACTAAAATAACTAATGACCTCCATACTGCCAAAGACAGAGGTCATTACACTCTGCTCATACTACTTCACCTCTCTGCAGCATTTGACACCGTGGACCACCCTTTTCTCCTTCACATTCTCCATACTCGGCATTTGAAACAAAGCTCTATCCTGGATCTCCTCCTACCTCTCCCATTATACTTTCAGTGTCTCTATTGCTAACACCTCCTCCTCTATCGATCTCTCTGTGGGGTACCCCAGGGCTCTGTCCTGGGACCTCTTTTCTCTGTACACACTTTCTATAGGTGACCTAATCACATCTCTTGGTTTTAAATATCATCTCTATGCTGACGACACACAAATTTACTTTTCAACCCCTGACCTTACACCTGCTGTACAGGCCAAAGTTTCTGAATGTCTCTCTGCTATATCATCCTGGATGGCCCTCCGCCGCCTTAAACTTAACATGGCAAAAACAGAGCTCCCAAACCTGGCCCTACTACCTCCTTCCACATTACTGTGGGAAGTACCATCATTCACCCAGTAGCCCAAGCACACTGCCTAGGGGTCCCACTCAATTCCTCACATTCTCCCCTCACATACTGTACAACACGTAAATAAAACCTGTTGCTTTTTCCTCTGAAATATTAAAAAAAGATAAACCTTTTCCTCTGTTAATCGACTTCTAAAACATTGACACAGGCCCTCATCCTCTCCCGTCTCACTTACTGCAACCTCCTGCTGTCTGGCCTTCCTGCCTCTCACCTGTCTCCCCTACAATCTATCCTAAACGCTGCTGCCAGAATCACTCTACTCTTTCCTAAATCTTTCTCAGCGTCTCCCTGCTGAAATCACTCTCCTGGCTTCCAATCAAATCCTGCATCTCGCACCCAATTCTCCTCACTTTTAAAGCTTTGCACTATCCTGATCCTCCTTACATCTCAGCCCTAATTTCTCGCTATGCACCATCCCGACTCTTGCGTTCTGCTCAAGGATGTCTTCTCTCTTCACCCTTTGTATCTAAAGCCCT
>NC_134485.1:118178238-118210738 GCF_040206685.1 Ascaphus truei | reverse complement strand
CAGAAAGACTTTACAGTCATGCGTGCCAAGAGAGGTTGTTTCAGAAGACACCTTACGGCCCATTCTAGTGAATGCACCAGAAGGTGTCTTTCAGTGCCAGAAGCTGACTTATGGAATAGCACCACTTAGTAAATATGGCCCTAAGTACTTTTTTGTGCTTGCCCTCCTATACCATCTATGTAACCTCTATACATCCCATGCCTCAATCTGTATATCCCATTCCTCCATGTATGCCTCATTTCCCAACCATATGTCCCTTTTATGCCTCTATGCAACTCCTTATATGTACTTATTCTACCTGCTGTGTGCCACATGCGCCCATATAATATTTTGGCTAACATGCTTAAAGGCTCATTGGCTCTATGAATGATCTGAAATTCTTTTTAGTTTATTAAAAGACCCAGTCATACTTAGCAGTGTATAGTGCATTTTCAATAACATGGCAATACTGAAGCAGCTGCAACACACATTTGTGGTAATTGTTCATTGATTTCAACAAAATGTAATAGGTTATTTGTTATTTATTCATAAAATGTTTTACCAGTGAAAAATGCATTGAGAGGTACCTCTCATTCTCAGTTATGTCCTGGGTATAGAATATTACAGCTACAACATAATAAATGCCAATTACAAACAAGTATGAAACGGTCTTGAAAGAGCTTAAACAGATGACGGATTTCAGAGACTTGGATAAATTATTCCAGAAATGAGTTACCTGGTAAGAGGAAAAAAGAGCAGCCACATTCTGTATTGACCCTTGGAACCATAAGTAAAGTTTTGGAGCCTGATCTTAGGTGACAAGGGCTGTGTACAGTAGGGGTGAGAATGCTGCTCAGATAATTGCATATCTTGTCTAGAATGAATTTGAAGGCAAGCCTTATACTAAAAATATTACATCTGCTATATAAGGGGTCACCAATTAATGTGAAAATGCTGCAGTGATTCCAATGATTCAGTGATTTTGGCTGAATTATAAATCATTGACAATAGCAGCCATATTTGGGGTACATCAAAAATGAAACCAGTTGAAAACATTGGGAATACTTGATAGTGACTGATTAAACAACAAGATCACAAAGGAAAGGGGGAAAACAATGATATATATATATATATATATATATATATATATATATATATTATATATATATATAATTTTTTTATTATTATTTTGATTTCTTTTTTAAATTAAGTATTACTGTTTTTTTTTTTATGGATTCGATTTAGGTAAAGTTTTCCATTTTGTTCTTTAGGAAGGGAAAGTAGAGAGAAATTTGCAGGATTATGTCCTAGATTCTGTGACTTTTTCCCCAAGAATTTCCTGGAATGTACAGTACTACATATTAAATCACCTGATCAAATATTTATGAAACAGCAGACACGTTGTCTCCTGGAAGACCCTGCTGTACATGAACCATTCAACGAAAGATATTTCTCTATCCTGTTTGTTGAAGCATACAGTAGTAGTGGTGTGTGTTTTTTTTCCACAAGATGCGTTGTACATCAAATAAGACCACACCTTTTTTTTCCTCATAATAGTATGAAGACAAAAGGGACCTTCATTTTGTCCTTCATTCTGTATGACATTTATCAAGATAAATGGTGAAGTTGTAGCCTTTGACTGCATGCGTGACCTTACATAATATATAAATTTGGTTCCAAACCATTAGGAGTCACAGTCCCAGAGCTGCTATGTCCTGTTTTCCTAAAAATGTATCTATTGAATTGTTCTACAAAGGAAAGCTGCATTGAGGATAAAAGTCATTAGAGCTGTATTCTTTTTGGTGACTCTATGGGGATTATTATGAAAGTATCATATGCAGATCATGTTGGATGGGTGTTTCCATGGGCTAATGCCCAATTGGATTATCACAATTTAATTCATAATAATCCTCACTCTATTACATCAGCAATTATATCAATTGGTGTTGGGTATTTGATTGTCCTATGCCAAGATATATATATTTTTGGAGCGGGGAACACCTTCAGGAGCATATAGCTTTCCCCATTATTTTCACAAATGCCATTACTTTATCTATCCCCATTCTTAAACGGAATGTTTCAACAACATGTTGCGTTTTCTAAAGTTTCTGCTTTGTGAAGTGTTAGTCCTCCTAGTCCCACCATGGCACCTGATTACTTTAGCTGCCATCTTACTAGGAACCAAATAAGTGACATTTAGTGGTTCTAGTACAAATACAGCTCAACCCCGTTATAGCGTGACCCATTACATCGTGAATCCGCTTATAACACGGTGTGAGTGTGTCTCCCAATTATGATTTACCAAAATCCAACCAATCATTTAGCAGAACAGAACCAATCACTTATCCAAACCCAATCAATCGTAGTACACCTTTTCAATTAATTATATGACGCCACAAAAAGTAACCGGTTGTAACAACAACAATACCCAAAGGCAAGGAGCTTGGGAGAGACATGACCAGCACCCTACCTCTGTCATTCTGGGGCTTCACTGTGTTGTATAACTCCTCTATCCTGTTCTTGCTGATGCTCGTGTAATCCCACCGCTGCTCGAGCAAATACGACGTTGCGTTGAATCTCAGCAGCACAGTGAGTCTTCTCCCGCCGCTCTCTCCAGCGGCCTGTGCTGGACAGGCTGTGGCGTCACTTTGTCTCCTAGCAACCATCCATTCGGGGAGCTGCTGGGGGGGCACATGCAAAGGTACACGTGTTCTCCTCCCTATAATACCATCTGAGTTTCAGGAGATTGCCCTGAGCTGATTTTCCTCTCTCTACCTGTCAGCCGGAGGCTGATGGCAGAAGCAGGGAGAGGACAGAGCTGTCACCTGCTGCCGATGCTGGATCAGTCCTGCGTGGGGAGTTATCCCAGCTGTCCCCTTCCGGTGCCCACGGAACACCTGAGGGGTGCAATTCTCGCCAAATAAAATTTTGTAACGTGATCCCACTATAACGATGTGTTGGTACAGAATGAGGAAGTGAAACTTCTTTGCTGCAACTACTATATTCAAATAGGACGAAACTCCTTCATAGAGACGAAAATGTGTAACGGAAGGCTGCGTCCACTCTGCCGCTGACCGCGCTCATGCTTGAAAGTGGGGACGTCACCAACTCTCCAAGCATGAGCGCTCGGTTGTCCGGCATATTTTTTTTGAGCGGGGGGGGCGTGGCCGAGCAGTGTCTGGCGGTGGTTGGTTGAGGAGGTATGTGACCCTCCAGTGCGCCTGGAAGACAATTTAATCTGTCTCGCCTAGTGCCCGCGAGCGTACGGCATAGGCGTGCTGCGTGAGCATGGCCAGACATATTCATTGTACTCAACGCACCAAGCGCAGTCAGCGGCATGCCCCTGCTGGCTAATCTCACAGCACAAAAAATCATTTTTGGAGATGAAAAAGAGATCAGACACGTTCACACGCTAACCCCTTACCTGATGCCAGCTCCGCCAGCGCATGCGCAGAAGCAGCCAGCACCGCCCGTGCATTCGCAGAAGAGACCAGCACCATTTGCACATGCGCAGTAGGCAACGCCACTCGCGCATACACAGAAGCGGCCAGTGCCGCTCCGCTCACACGAGCAGAAGTGGCCAGCGCCGTTCGCTCATAACGCAGTAAAGTTTCACTTACAACGTGCGCTCGGCACACACCCCGTCTTCTTTTCTTTATTTTTTGCATAACTTCATTTTCACTTCCTTTTCAAAAGAAGGAAAAATTGACATCTGAAAGATTTGTTTGCCTCTGTTCACAAGGATAATGCTCTCCTGCAGCCAAAAATGATCACTTGTTCTTAGCAGCACTTCATCCAAGGGTATAAATTAAGACACTATTTCAGACATGACTTTTTTTCTCATAGGGTGTCTTGTTTTTACCTCTGGAGTTGCTCTCCTGATCAATTTAAATTAAGTTTAAAAATGAGTGAATTTAATGCACTCAGAACCTGAATTATTAAGGCTGCAAATCCCCTCAGCCTCAAAGAAACTTATCTAAGAAGATTAAGATGAGAATGTCTTGTTCGATACGTTCCTTTGAAGTCTGCATGGAAAACCACTCTGCGCGGCATGGTAAGAGGAGGAAGTGAGCCTACACCGCAGGAGTTGACATGTTAACACTCTTTTGGATTTGGGCCTTTATAAATAAAACTAAAATAAAAAATGCTAGAATAAAAAAAACGATTACTTGGAATTCTGCAAAAGGAATCGCATGGAACTCGCTTTGAAAATAGGTCCGGAACTGCAACAACCCTTTTTTTTGACAGGATGGGAATCAGAGGTGGCGTTTAGGATTTTATATGGCTGTCTAATAGGAAGCTGCAATGGATGATGATGAAGCTTCCTATTGGCCCGCATGACATGGGAGATTTAAATCAGCATTCTGTTTTGCCCTGGTGGGGTTCTGAAATGCTAGTACCTTCACCAGTAAGTATTTTGCGGGCAAGGGGTCTCCAGAGTTGAAAATAGCACAGTTCAGCTCTAGGGACCCCAGACATCCTGTAAAAATGGGATAAAACAAGCAGCCAGGATTGCTACTATAAGGAGCTGTTCCACACAACCGGTCCTAGGTAATGAAAATACTTTGTATAAATTCCATTTTCTTGCGGTGTTTTAAAGGGGCATTTTAAAAATGGCAGTTATTGAGGGGAACATAATTAGTTCCTTAAAACTCTATGGAGTTGGTGTTTTTACTCTAAATTATAATCATTGATGAGTAAACGACAAGGAAGTTTAACGAAATATCTAAAAAAAATAATGACACACACTGATGGTAATGTAATGTTTAAAATCCCAGCAGTTTCCAGGATCCTAAGCAGCACTTGAATCCCCACTGAAAGCTGTGCTCCCAAATGCATATATATATATACTAATTGTATCAAGTTTGAGAACACTTCTGGTTCAAGCAGCCGTCCAGGTTGTTTTGCTTGCTTTTTTGTTTGCTATAGGTTTGAAGCAGGGGGTCTCTGGAGCTGAACCCCATTCATTTGCCAGTATCTCTGCAGCCAAGGAGTTTGTGTGACTAACAAAATGGCGGCATTTAAATGGCCCGCGTTATGCGGGCCAGTTGGAAGCAGTGACATCATAACTTGTGGCTTCCTATTGTCCCACGTGACCAGGACATTTCAACTCCACAGAGATACCGGAACCCCCTGCGGAGGCGAGTATCACTGGAAGCAGGGGGGGTCCCCAAAGCTGGAATTAATGGGGTTCAGCTACGAAGACCACCTGCTATATATATATATGTGTGTGTGTGTGTGTGTGTGTGTGTGTGTGTGTGTGTGTGTGTGTGTGTGTGTGTGTATATATAGCAAATTGAAATATTACTGTATGCTCATTTGCATGTCTTAGGCCCGGGCCATAGAAGCGTGAGGCGATCCGAGCCGTGCTGACGCTGAGGCTCGCCTGCTGAAATCTGGGCGATTGCACGGACTTGCAGGCGAGCCAGCGTGCGCGAAGGGAGCCGGGGGGAGGTGGTTGGAGGCGGGGCAGTGACGTTGCTGGGCCAATCGCCCGCGACGCACTGATGTCGACGTCACGGCGCCGACGTCACGGCGCCGTGACGTTGACACTGCTGTGCTGTGATTGGAGGTTTTCAGCCGACAGCGCGCTGAAAACCAGCTTGGCGCTCGGCTGAAACCTCCAACTCATCAGCACGCCTGCTGACGCTCGCGTGAGCCCCCTATCAAGGCATCCTCATCTATGGACTCGGCCTTATACAGGTCTGCAACCCCGCCTTTCACCATTATCACCCAGCACACAGTGCTTCCACTGCAGCAAGGGATTCTGGGAAATGGCATGCAAATGAGCACACAGTGCCACCTTTTGCTTCAAAACCATTTAACATCGCCCCCTATAAGCTTAAGCTTGCTGCATTTCACAGCTTTGAGCACTGCCTGGCTTAAGATGCATAGCCAGTAAACCCACCCACAGACAGCCGTTTCGACCTTTATGGGTCACCTCAGTGTGGGTTTGGTTATACTGGCTTTGCAAAATGAAGCAGGGATAGGTTTCACCACACTTAGTTAAGTTATGGTGGGTAAAAATATATATATATAAATATTAGAAATGCAAGCTGGACTGCTGCTTTAAGAAAAATTATGTTAAGATTTTACCATTTGCAAGTTTAGTCCACTACAACTACAATGACAAATCTTTCCTTTCTTATTTTGAATGAAGCTACAATTCCTTATGTCCTACTTTATCAGGACGACCTTTTACCCTCTGCTCATTTGTTTGTTATTGCAAACCGTACACAAGCTGCTGATTTTTCAATCGATAACATGCTAAGTGATGCAGTGCGACCATCGGAGCATGCAGGGTTAGTTATCAAGACACTGCATACTGTCACATTGTACTGTGCTATAAAACGTTCGGCTCATACTGGACTAGAAATATGAACTATTGATCTCTAAGAGGCAACACAATCCATCTAATTGGAATTTTCTCTGCTGATGCTGAACACACCGCGTTAAAGATTAGAGACTTACCAAATTAGCTTTCTATTGATTGAAAACTTTGTCAATTTTACAGCATGTCTGTTGTCCATTTTTTTTAAAATACCGTTCCTTCTCTTTTTTTTTTTTTTTACCATTTTCTTTTACTTTCACTTTATAATAAACGTTATTTTCGGTCTCTGACTAAGGGGCCTATGCAGAGAGCAGCGCTAGAATAAATTGGAGAGTTTAAGAAAAAGTAGCTTTAATGGAGAGTTTTATTCTCCATATGCAGAAATGGGCGAAATCCGCTATTTTTAGCATTACTGCATGTGGAGAATTGTAAATGAGGAGATGCGCGCAGCTAAAAGGGAGAAGAAAAAAAATCGAGCGTTTTTTTTTTTTCCCCTATAGCCGGCGACCTCCTGCTTCTTGCCAACTTTAGTTGGCGGAGAAAATTGACGAAAATCGCGCCAAAAACAGCCGCTAGATGGCGAGCGCGCCTTTCTGAATTTGGATATTTTTCAGACTGGCGAGATGTAGTTTCTCGCCAGCCGCGCGGCGAGATTTTCAATTAGAAAAAAAAAATGGCGCTTTTTTCCTACCTCGCCATTTTCGGCTGTTTTTAGCGCGATTTTCGCCGGAAAATGGCAAGATTGCAAATAGCGCTGCTCTCTGCATGAGGCCCATAATGTATGGCAAATCATTTTCTGTGCATGCGTAATACATGAAACCTCTACGACCTAATACATGCATATATAAGACACATATGCCTTTCCTACACAGTTGATAATAACTGCACATACCACATCATTTTCTTTCTATTGATACACAGGTGTTACCTGGTTTAGCATTGGATTTTCTGAGGTCAATAAGCGCCAGTTCAATGTCTAATGCTATAACTATTTTGATTCCCAGTAAATCATGTTTAGCCAGCTATAAACAATGAGGCCCAGTTGTTTTCTCTAAACTTGCCAATGTTTATTAGGAGACACATTACATTTGGATTAGGTGTTCCAATATAAACTCACATGGAAAACATTTAGAGCCAACTCATTAAGATGCATTTCTACTTTTGGAGTTGCAATGAGAAACACTCGGTTGTAAAAACAGCTCCCCCCTCCCCCCAATTTATTGAATTTACTTTAAATATGTTAAAAACGTTGTCGAATTAAGGCCTGCAAGCATAATGTGACTGAATGTACAATAAATACAGTCTGGGCATGGATTATGCCGGGATCACAAAGTTTCAATGATCTGTTTAAATATACAAAGCAGTTCTTGGGAAATTCTCAATGGTGGTCATGTTCGAGTCCTCGAAAATATACTTTCAAATCATTTGAAATGCAGAAATTGATGGCAGATGGAATCCTGGTCTTGCCAGTTTCCGGATTGTTTAAAAAAAAAAATGTAAAGCCCGTATTCTTCTCTTTGTCAGGTAAGTTTGACGCCTCGTTCAAATGAATGGGGCATTACATTTTCCTGAGAAGGAGAGAATTAGGTCCATATTTCATATGCTGTGAGGTAAAGAATGATTATATGGGACTGAAATATACCTGCGGCAGGCAGCATCTATATATTGTTCTTGCTCCAGTTTAGAGTATGTCTGCGTCTGTCTGCGATGAGATGAGGGATTTATGGTGAAAGTGGGAGGAGTTCGGGTGGAGTTACACTTGAATATCAGCACAGGTCTGTGTAATAAAAAAAATGTGCCTATTGAATATCTTGACGGTTTTCTGTTTTGGTTTTCTCGGTCACCTTAAAGGTGAAGTAAGTCTTGTATTTTTAGCGCAGCCTGTGCCAAATTCTAAAACAGAAATATACTTCTTAGATATGTTGCATTTTAGATACACATGTATCCAGGTTGTCCCCCTCTGCCCCGCGACCCCCCCTCGTTACCTCCGCTGCCGGGGGTCACCCGACAGACCCGACGGCACTTCTGGAGGGTGGGGGCCGAGAAGGGAGCGCTCTGGTGCTCCGGAGGTCACCGGCAGCTCCCGAGCAGGGCGCCACCATTTTGCGCGAGTTCGCGCATGCGCATTACAGGCGGAGTTGCGGCGGCCAGCAGAGACATTGCGCATGCGCAGTGATATAGCGCGCGAACCCTAGCCTACCAGGGAAGGCTCTTGGAAGGGACTACAAGTCCCAAGAGCCTCAGGAGCACCCCACGTGACGCCAGGGAGCCAATAGGGCTGGAGGATTGCCCTGCAGGAGCAAATGGATACTTTTCGCAGGGTTTTTGCAGACAGGAGTCAGGACCAAGCAGAGCTAAGGGAAGGAGGTGAGTGCAGGGGTCTGTGACCCACTGCATTAGGCCAGCAGCCCCCTAGGCCCCAGTTAGGTCCTGAGCCCCTCACAGCTTGTGGTGCTACAGGGACAGGCCGTAGATTAGGGATCCTGCCACCTTAGTATCAGTAATAGTTAGGAACCCAGCGGACGCTGCGCTCCCTGAGAAGAGGCTTGGGCTCAAGCCTACGCCTCAAAGAGACAGAGACTATCTCCAGGGTGGGATCGCCCCTGGCGGACCCTCGTGTAAGGAAGGATCGGATCACCAAGCGGCGGATCCTTTTCTAAGTTGATGGCTGGCCCGAGTGCAGGAGCACTCGGCAAGTACCTTCATAAGTGCACCAATGTATCACAAAAATATATCTTTACACATAGTGGCAGCGCTGACCACGGGACAAAAGGGTTAGACTGTGGACACGGTGTGGGGATACACGGTGGTGGGTGCAAGGTACACTCCTAGGGGAGTGAATGACATTCGGTACATGGTGTGGAGTTACCCCCTAGGGGGAGTAGTATTATCAAGATCATAGTGGTTATTGCTGATATTGATGTCAAGTGTTACAGTTGTTCTGCATATACAGTAAAGTGGTTATATACATCTCCGTGTATGTGCTTATTGTGTATGTGGGTCCTGTGTAGGCAACCTTCTACATTTCTAGAACCCTACACAGGTGGAGGCGCTGCAAACCAGAACGTTTCCGGGGATTCACCCCAGGCTCTCACTAGCGGAGGCTCAGGCCTCCTGAGAGCCTGACAGGTATTACGCACCACACCTGGTAACATTAGGTTCCCCGCACATACTGTCTATATGCGATTGGGTGGGGAAATACCCGTTACACACAACTGCAACAGCGCATACATAGTTCTTGATGCATAGAGCCTGCGGTACTTTTTCATTCTAAGGATTCCTTTGTGTGTATTGGAAGCGTATCAAATCAAGCAACTCAATATCTATACCAAATACATGAATTTACAATGCAGTATAGATCAATCCGGTACATATATGTAGATTTTTGTTGTACTGCACTCTTAATGGCTCTTCTACAGCAACTTGTACATATATACAAATGTCAGCAATGCATTAGACTTCCTTCTGACAGGTCACTTTCTGGTTGTAGTAAGGTTGAGGCTTAAAGCCGCAATCCTGCTTTCCTTTGTTAGATTTTTTTTAAAAGTTATAGGTTTTAAGTAGAGGGTCTCCGGACCTGAACCGCGTTCATTTCAGCTTCGGGTGACCCCCTGATACTTACCATATAGAGTACTGGTAGCAGCTCTGGCTGGGCCATGTGGGGTTATCGAAATGGCGGATTTAAAGCTCCTGCATCATGTAGTCCAGTAGGAAGCTGTGTCATCATCCCTCGCAGCTTCCTATTGGCCCACGTGATCAGGACATTTGAACATGAAGGAGCAGTTAGCAGCACCCCAGCTGAAGCAGGGGGTAGCATTTGCTCCTTTAAGTGTTACAATGATATCATATCTTTCAATCAACTTGGCAAATCCTAAAATTAGCATTTAGAATACACTCAGTTTGTCTGTTACAGATGTTACCAGTTGTGGAATTTGGAAAATAGAATGAAAAATATATATATATTTCTTTGTTTTACACTTCTAAATCCATGTGTACAATATGTGTGTATACATACACACACACACACACACACACACACACACACAATATCCAAACACATAGGCACACATATACCGGTATTATGCAAAATAAAAGTTAATATTTAATATAACATTATCTGGCCATTCTATTAGATAATATCAAATCTTACCCAGGGATAACTGGACATCACTTCTGTGTCTGCAGTCATACCCTTATTCTGGTGATAACATATTGATTTCGTTGTCTCTAATCTCACGCCCATCAGGAACAAATGCTACAAAATGCACTCAGACATTTCTAAACAACTCACATTTCTGCGCAGGCAGGAATGGAAAGAGCAAGCATGAGCCAAGGGAAAGGAAGATGGCAAAGATACACGCGCATATGTAGGGAAATGGGAGTGAATAGAAAAGAAGGACAATTAGTCCAGGTCATCATGGTGCAACCTACAGCAGCAACCGGATATGAACAGGATATAAACGCAGCCTCACATCTGTGCATACATAGAGGCGTATATAGTAAGCATTACTATATATGACAGAATAAGACACATTGAGATGTGTGACACTATCTAAGGTGCAGTTGCAATATTTTAGCATTTTCTACTTAAATTTGGTGCCTTGCTAAGTAAGTCTCAAGGACCTGATAATGTCACCAAATTAAAAAGCTTTCAGCAAAATATTGCTGCATGGGGTGTATGTGCCTATCGGTATTAAGCAAATCAAGCAATTTTTAAGACTTTTGCCAGCGGTTCTCGCCATTTCAGAGAATTTACCAAAATACCATATTAAGTGGAATATGCAGAGCACATTGACTTAATGCTTGGCAAATCGCCTGCAAACTCTAAATAGGCCGCAATTTTTTTTACTGCTGAAAAATTGCAAATTTGTAATCTTAGGTGAGAGTTTCGCACAACTCTACTTCCATCACTAAAAGACACCTACAGTATCACCCATGACTCTTGTACCCTTGACTATAGCCCGTTTCATGTACCCACACCTCTTGCCCATTTTGTTTAATAACCCACCCAAATAAATACGGACACATTTGTTGGGAATAAATAGCCAGCCTTTTATTAATCATTCTCCAGGACCTCGTCAACAAGTTGCCCCAACCACTGAACCGGAGTATGCTCACCGACGCTACATGACCCAGTGAGCACTCATGGTTGGTACCATCAAGGGGTCCTTTTTAGGAGTAGACCATAATGCAGGCCTGCACAACTCGTAAAGTGAGAAGGGCCGAACTGCTCCAAGGAAAAAAAAATTTGGGCCGCACGGGTAAAATCATCAACATCTCTCCTCCAGCACCTCTAATCATCATCATCATCCGCATACATCTCCCCCAGCACCCTTCATCATCATCCTCATATCTCCCCCAGAACCCCTCACAATCAACCTTTGCGATACTCCCCATCTATTTCGCATACCCCCATCTCTCCCCCTCACCAACACACAATACTCCCCCTCCACATCAAACACACAATACACCCCCTGCACCTCACATCCTTCTCCCCCCCTGCACCTCACATCCCTCTCCCCCCTGCACCTCCCATCACTCTCCCCCTGCACCTCCCATCACTCTCCCCCTGCACCTCCCATCACTCTCCCCCCTGCACCTCCCATCACTCTCCCCCTTTGCACCTCAAATCACCCCCATGCACCTCAAATCACCCCCCATGCACCTCAAATCACCCCCATGCACCTCAAATCACTCTCCCCCCCTGCACCTCACATCACTCTCCCCCCCCTGCACCTCACATCACTCTCCCCCCCCTGCACCTCACATCACTCACCCCCCCCCCTGCACCTCACATCACTCTGTCCCTCCTGCACCTCACAAGGAAAACAGAGTTGGGCCGCACGGGTAAAACAGCCCCCACAGCCCATTTCAGCAGCCCCCACTGGCCATTTCAGCAGCCCACCACTGGCCATTTCAGCAGCCCCCCACTAGCCATTTCAGCAGCCCTCCACTGGCCATTTCAGCAGCCCCCCACAGCCCATATCAGCAGCCCCCCACAGCCCATATCAGCAGCCCCCCACAGCCCATTGCAGCAGCCTCCACAGCCCATTCCATGTCAGCAGCCCCCACAGCCCATTCCATTTCAGCAGCCCCCCCATGTCAGCAGCCTCCCCCCATGTCAGCAGCCTCCCCCCCATGTCAGCAGCCTCCCTCCCATGTCAGCAGCCCCCCCATGTCAGCAGCCCCCCCAGCCATTCCATTTCAGCAGCCTCCCCATGTCGGCAGCCCCCTCCCCCCATTCCATTAGCCCCCCGCATGAAAGAACTACCCCCCCATGCTTAACTGATGATGTTGGCGGTGGCAGCAGAGGTGGTGGCGGCGGCGGTAACGGCGGCGGCGGTAACAGAGTCGGCGGCAACAGAGGAGGAGGAGGTGGTGGATGGCGGCAGGGGGAAGCATGAGGGAAGCGCGCTTTAGCAGCAGACGCGGAAGTTCCGGGTCGCCCTACACTGCTAGAGCGCGTCCCCCTGCTGGAGCAGACTAAGGGGGGTTAGGGTAGAGCGTGCAGTCACACAGACACTGCTGGAGCACGATCCTACTTAATACTGGAGCGCGCTCCTTCTATCCCTACCATGGGAGGGGGATGAAGGGGGGGGATGAAGGGGGGGGATGAAGGGGGTCCGTCGCGGGCCGTGTGTTGTGCAGGCCTGCCAGTAGGGCTGTTACTGTATATACTGTGTGCGGCCGTGCACGTGCCGCACACGTTTTGTGTGTATACTGTGCGCGAGTGTAAGGTACTGTGTGTTTGTGTGTGTGTGTGTGTGTGTGTGTGTGTGTGTGTGTGTGTGTGTGTGTGTGTGTGTTTGTGTGTGTGAGAAAATGCTTTTTCAAATAAATAAATGAGTCCTTTAATAATTTTTTTAATAATACACACAGTACATACACACACATACACACACATACACACACATACACACACATACACACACATACTTATATTTTCGGCAGCGGCGCAAATTCTTTCTTTCTCTCATCTTCCCCCCTGCCGTGCGTGCGGCCCTATTATAGAATGGCTGACTTACCTCAGCCAACTAAAACTACCGCGTGCACAAATATAGAACCGGACTTAGGTGTATGTGTGTTTAAGCAGAATTGCTGAAAAGATTTTAAACTTGTTTAAATGCATAAGGCATTTGTAACATATCTCAAAATGCCCAAAAGCCCCAAAACAATTGTCACTTTTTGAACATACCCAATTGTTTCAATCCCAGTGTATCCAAAGTTTTTAAAGCTGTTGCACCACTTATTGGATAACTTGAAATTACACGGACTAGTGGTTGTTGTGCATGCTTTTGATGTTCATCAGCATTCATAGAAATCACTGTCCAGCACATAGCTGAAATATAACACCAGAAAAAGCAATCGCAAATAAAAAGCTTAAAGCAGCAGTCCAAGCTGCTGTTTTTTCTTAACATTTTTTCCCCCCTTTAATATGTGCATCAATACAATCCACACAATAAGTAATTAGCCAAGTTGCAGATCGATTCATTCTCCTGTGATCGATCCGTGAAGATTGGCTCAGGGTTCACTAAATGGCTGCAGAGGAGTATTCTGCAGTCAGTGGAATGCATTTGCATATTAATATGACAAAGTTCTGTGGGGAAGGTCATGTGACCAGGCAGTCACTAGATACAGTAGATGTACCTAGTGACTGGAGTGGGCCAGTCTCTGATATTGTTGGCTTACCTGCTCCTGCTTTTCTCCGCCCCTTGGTTTTAATCTTCAGAAGTTTAGTAGTATTATCTGTGTTTAGTATGGTTACCTCCCTGCTTGCCAAACTCCCACTCCCCTGCCCCCCCCTACCCACACTCCACTTCCATGACCCATAGCTATTACCTCATTCCTATCTATTCTGTCTAGTTAATTACTTCTTGCTTGACCCTCCCCCTCCTTCCTAGTTTAAAATAACCTCCAATCTTTTCAACATCCTCCCCCAATGCACAGAAGATCCTTCTTTCTTGATGTGCAATTCATCCCTACTATAAAGATAGCACATCTCAGAGAGACTCCCAGTGCTCTAAAAACCCTCCTTTCTTAGCGATGCCTTAACCTCCCTAAGCTCCAACTGCCTCCCTGGGGTAGCGCATGGCACTTGTAGAATTTCTGAAAATACTGCCTTGGAGGTCACTGCCTTAAGCTTTGCGGCTTAGATCCCTGAAATTATTTTTTTAGGACCCGCCATCTTTCTTTAACTTTGTCATTGGTGCCAACGTGTACCAAGACGTCCAGGTAATTCCCAGCTCCTCCCCACAAAACTGTCTATCTGATCCACAATGATTCAAACCTGAAACACAAATAGCTGTTTGGTTCATGTAATCATGGCAACAGATTGCCCTCTCTACCCTGGAGTCTTCTACCACCACAACCTACCTTGGTCTCTGAGTATCTTAAGTCCCCTCTGTGTGGGGAGGGACAATTTATTTGGCTGCTAGAGGAATCTCCCAGCCTTGCCATTCCTGCCCTGACACCCCTAATATCTTCACTCAATCTGGCAAATCTATTGGAATGGGTCAGCTTAGAACTGGCCTTCCTCTTCCTCTTCCCCCTGCTTTCCCTTCTAACTGTTACCAAGCTCCCTACTCTTCCCGGTCCTCCGTCACATCTCCACCCTCTGCACAGTCCCAGTCAGGGCCCGCACAGTGAGCAATAAACTCCTTTCAAGATTGCCAATTTCCGTCAGTTTCAAGCTGCCTCTTCAGATCAACAATTTGACACTCCAAAGAGACCACCTGCTCACGCTTCCCACAGTGGTATGCTCCCTGGAACAGCTGCTTGAAGTGCATATACATGTGGCAAGATGGGCATTGAGTGGCATTCTCAACCCTGCTCAGTATTGCAACTATGGAGTATTACTGCATGTGCTAACAATTTACTGTACTTCTCTAATCTATAAGCCTTGTTTCATACATTCTTTGTTGCAACTCCTACTCTACACTTAATCCAACTGCGCTTAAACCAAACTGCAATTCAGTCACACTGCTCAGTGCTGGCAGGCTCAATGAATCATTACAAACCTCTGTTTAAATCGGACACACGCCAACAATCAGGTGTGTTAGGAAAGGAATTAACTTGCACACACACACACTGCAAGTCTGCAATCTCTCAAACCAGCCCGTTAAAATACTTTGCTGCAAACTCCCAACACAACAATAAATGAACCCACTACACACTCTGACTGCTGCGCTCTCTATCTCTGCAATGTATTTTCTCTATCTAACCTTCTCCTCCCCCTTTCTTTCTCTGATCTTACCTCTCTCTCCCCTTATTTCTTTATGGAAAGGCCCTCCTGTGGTATTAAGAATGAAGGCTCAGATTCAGGACATAGATGTCTGGGGGAAGGGTGCGGGTTCTGCTTTAATTTCCCAATATCATCCGTCTCTTATATAAACAAATACAGGGCATTATATATCCAAACAGAGATAAGAGTATTAAATATGAAGGTAACCAGAAGGAAAGGGGAATTCCTGACACACAAAAAAGCTTACATTCTTATGGTTTGATAGGAGATATACAGAAGCAATAAGAATAAATACAGTATAAGTGCATTAGACATCTAAGAACAAAGCACAGCATGTGGGTGCATTTGTTAAGAAGGAGATGTACTTCCGTGCTATGGAAATACCTCTCTTACTTGAAAATATTTTATTGAATTTGAATACATAAACATTCAACGGAAGATAAAAACAAATCAGAAATGCTGGTACAACACATAAATAACCAACTAATAATATATATATATATATATATATATATATATATATATATATATATATATATATATATATATATATATATATATATATATATATACATACATACACACACACACACATATCCATGAGGAAAATATAGCAAATCATTAAGTTAGGCATAGGAAAACATTCAAAATAATTACTTTAAGTTATTATAGGTTCCAGATGTAAAAAATATATATATATATGGTTTCCAAGATCTCTTATTTTCCTCCGTTTCATCACATGCTAAATATGAGTTTATCCAGATTACCAAAATTAATCACGTTTTGTAAATGAATGTTCCTGCTGGAACAAAAATGAATTTCTTTCAGATGGCAAATTTTCAACTGAGCCTTGAAGATAAGACAGGGAGTCCAGCAAATATTAGTAAAGGTTGGTGGCAGTAAGTGAGAAATGCTTTGCATGTGAAAGAGCAGCAGAAAGATGGATACAGATGTTAC
Organism: Ascaphus truei; assembly: GCF_040206685.1. Lineage (NCBI taxonomy): Eukaryota > Metazoa > Chordata > Amphibia > Anura > Ascaphidae > Ascaphus > Ascaphus truei. The sequence continues at coordinate 118,194,230 of NC_134485.1, read as the reverse complement.
CTGCCATTGACTTGAATAGCAGTAAATGAAGAATTGATCATCAGTATCGGAGCTTATTGAATCTCCCCCATAGGAGAGACAGAGCGTAATAGAGGGCAGACCAATTCGAGTCCTGGCAACCAGCAGGTCAGGCTTTAAGGATATCGCTGCTTCAGCATAGGTAGCTCAGTCAAAATGACAGAGACACTGTGTGAGCCACCTGTGATGCAGCAGGGATATCCTTAATTCCTGACCTGTTGTTGGCTCTTGAGGACTGGAGTTGGCCACCTCTAACATCATACGTTTCATTACACTATAATGGGTGCTCTTTATATGTTCTCTAAACACTACATCTCCTCCAGTCTTAATAGCGCTCTGCGCTAAATTGGGAAGAAAAAATAGGTAATATGGTAAAATGTCAAAAGCTAGAATTTTTATATATTTTGTTTTTTCTTTCGAGAGATTGACCATAAATAATAATGTGGCTGTCATAGTACAACAACTTAACATGATAAATTACATGACTTCAATTTATGGAGACTTCACTATAGGGTCCTTTATTTTCCAGGGGAAAGCATTGTAACATTGATCAAATCTGTACCTGAAGATCTTCTTTAGTTACAAGTTTTAGGTCTCTTACAATTATTTAGTTCCTTGGGGGCATCGAGCCTTTTACACAAAGGATCTGTTCGTTAGGAAATCCAATCATAATAATTTAGTGGTGCTCTGTTGGCTGTGATAGACGACCACCAACCCAGAAAATTGTCCTTGTCCTTCAGAAGACCAATCTCTCTTCAGCAGAACATGGATTCTAAACAGAAACATTGTTAATAAAGAAATATTTTGTGACTGACGAGATATAAAAATCCAGCTTCCACAACAGTAGATAATGTAGTAGTGGAAAAATACAACCATACATATTTTCTCACTATGGGACCCATTGATTAAACTGCGATATCCGCTTTTTCACGTGTCCAATTTGAGAAAAACTGAGGACATGGTTTGGTTCCAGTAGAGCAAGTCTGTGTGGCATGCAAATTTTAAATGCAAATGTATTATTTTTACATACAACTGTTTATACAGCCCAGTTCAAGATACAATCATATACAATAAATAACAAATAGCATATATCATGTTTCTATGAAAGAGGTGATGGGCAGGTTGACGTATTTTATATTGTTTTTTTTTGTTTTAACCTTTCTTCCTAAAAATCACTGTAGGATTTGTAGCCGTTTTACCTACGGAAAAAATGGGATTTAAAAATGGTGTCAGTCATTTCTCGTGACTTGAGCCAGCTAACTTCAAGTCATCTGTATGATAAGTCATTTCCATTTGCCATTCTGTTGGTATTATAATATGGCAGAGTGGGATCTGAAGAAAGAGTGGCCCTGATCTCTATCACACGGCTCCCTAGAAACAAAACAAAGAACTAGAGGGGGTTTTAACTAACCTCTGATACGGGTTATCAATCATACCACACTCTGGCGTTAATTGCCATTTTAGGTCTAGATAATCTCTCCCTAAGGGCCTTATTCCTTCTTGTCCAAAGTGGCCATTCGGGTTGTTTTCAGGGGAAAATTCTCATCGAAGTTCGTATGTTTTTTTTGGTCGATAAACGGTCGCTTCGGACAATATCGAATAACTCCCAAAATGCTAAGATGAAGCATCAATGCATTTACAAGCTTCAAATAACTATTTAAAGTTACTCCAATCTTTTTATCTTATTTAATTCAGTATTTGGTCATTTAGATTTTTTTTAATGAAACGGCGATTAGTGTATTTGTCTAGAAAAAAACCCCCAAGATATTAATGAAAAGTCTTTTTTTTCTTTTCTTAAATGACTCCTTAGGATGGATACCATAAAGTCAACATCTAAAATTGATTTGGCGGTTCAGCAGCACTAATAAAAGTGAAAGCACATTGCCAAAGGAAAATAATATCATTCTTTTTAAATTAGATCTTGCCTCTTCAGACATGTATTTATGGACCAAAAGCATAACTCCCTTTTAAGTCTAGTCAATAATTAGACCTCAGCTGGCACAGCACTTCCCATATAGAGTTTAGTCATTTGCATTCAAATCCAGCAGTGCCTGCTGGAGCATGATTTTTATGGCCCCGGTCAACATCTTAATTAGCCATTATCCCAGCATTGATGTCTACCCAGCAAACCCCAGATATGTTTTAATAGCAATAATGCATTCTCTAGGCTTTTTTTTTAATATATATTGTGGTTGGGTTTAAGACATCGATGATCAAATGAGTTAGGGCTGTTGTTTAAAGGAAATGATGGTGCTGGAATAGTGCAGCTGGGGCATTTTAATCTTTGAAATGGTCATTATATAAGAAGATAGCATCATGTCTGTGTTCTTTAACTCTGCTGCAAAAATGCATAGCTTTCTAATGTGTATACTTCCTCTGGCAATCAATGGAAATATATATGTGCATATACATTTATGATAGAGAAAACGATTTGTAATTAATAGTAAACAAAAGATTCCATTAATAATTCATATGTTCTTGAAAAATAAAATATTCCATGGAGAAGACGCCTGGTTTATGAGATGGAGATTCTCGTTTCTGATGCAAAGCTGCTTTCTTGCGTGGAATGGGACTGTGCTCTTTTCCCAGTGCTTTAGAAGAGATTAGCTCCATTGAAATGAATGCGACTAATATCTTCTCCAGCACTGGAAATCAACTTCACAACATAACTATTTGGGGCCTTAGAATTTGGGGATCCAGTTTATGAATCCAAATCGTTTGTGTCAGCCGCTGAATAACTACTGTTTTTACTTGATAGTGATTAAGTAGATTATAATTCTGGTCACTAAATTGCTTTACTAAATTTGCATGTGTTATTGTAGAACTGTTGTCAACTGATAAGCAAATTTGAAGTTTTAACAGCTATAAAGGGTTGACTTGACCGTCTTATTAGTGATGGAACCTTCTCAAATGAGGTATATTATAATAACTATTTCATATAGCACTTTTCTCCCAATGGGACTCAAAGCGCTTCACAATTACAGTATAGTGTGCAAGTACACAGCACATAGGAATTGTATGAGCTTACAATCTATAATTTTGGTGCCTGAGGCACAGGGAGATAAAGTGACTTGCTAAGGGAATTGAACCAGGTTCCCCTGCTTTAAACTCAGAATCATTTGTGTTTCCAGGCAGTGTCTTTACTCACTGTGCCACTCCTTCTGTTATAATGTTAGCTATGCTAACTGTACATTAGAGATAACGAGAATAGGCAAGATTTTTTTTTAAACACTTTTTTAGTACTAAGGGGTCTCTATTCATCAATATATTGTGACTGCAAAACTAGTGCAAAGAACTGCACTGTGTTTTATAAAGGAATAAAATAAATGTGATTTTGTACACTGAAATCTGGTGCATTTTTTTTGCACTAGTTGTATTCCAGTTTTGTAGCGATAAGTACTTTCCCCATTAATTAAAATTGCCTTTCTTTTAGTACTAATTTGAAGTAAGTCTTGCTCACTGAATATAGTCTAACCCCCTTGCAGTATTACTATAGACCTCAGTGCAGTCTGTCTTTTATAAGCCACATTTTCAAACATTCCTGTTTAGTCTAGCACTGCATTCAAATGTCACTCATTTGAGTCACTGGACCTCACCAGCTAAGTGCATGGGAATGAATGGTGAATATGAGTCATTTGTATGTAAAAGTTATGCCAAAAGTAAATGTATGCGACAGATTTGTGCCACTCCATTTCATTTCAATTCATTGCTCAACTTTCATGATACGTGTTAAAATAAAGACTAAAATAATCCTTCGTATTTTCATGCACTTATGCAAAGGGAAATCTCGTGGGAAGCTATTTAGCAGCTCTTTCAGCACTTGTTTTCTGACCATTTGCCTGTTATATTCAATGGACTAACAACCCCCTAGCTAGCATGTACAATGATAATGAAACTCCGAATATAACCCACACTGAGGACTTCTGTAGGAAATAAAACGTGCGTCTATTGTGTTACTCGCTGGATGTTTTAATCTGCTTGGCAGAACTGTTCAGGCTAATGGTTATACATGGATATGCTTTCAAAAGCTAACAATTTATTTAAAAGCTGCGTGTTATCGGCAGAATGCAGCAACTTCAAATCGTTATACTTACTCCACTACCACTGTGTTTTAGTGCAAATAAATGAACATAACTAATTCACATGATCCTTTTGGCTTTTATATCAGATTAGAAATTTGAATGACTGCATAATTGTGATGTTGTTGTTCTAGTTGTGATGTTGTAGTTCTAGTTGTGATGATTTAGTTCTTGTTGTGATGATTTAGTTCTAATTGTGACGTTGTAGTTCTTCTTGTGATGTTGTAGTTCTAGTTGTGGTGATGTAGTTCTAGTTGTGATGTTGTAGTTCTAGTTGTGATGTTGTAGTTCTAGTTGTGATGTTGCAGTTCTAATTGTGGTGTTGCAGTTCTAGTTGTGGTGTTGCAGTTCTAGTTGTGGTGTTGCAGTTCTAGTTGTGATGTATATGAACTACAAAAATCAGATGTTCTAAAAGGCCATATTTTAAAATGGGTACATTAATTATTTTATGTTGTTATCTCTGTTCAATAACCACAAAACAATTTAACGTTCTTATTTTTTATTTGCTACTATCCATTTAAATATATATGGCTGTATATTTGTACAATTAGCACTGCCATGCAAGAGTTTTTACAGGCAAGAAAAGAATACAACTTCTTGCAAAATAGGTGCTTTTAAGTTGTTCTGATACTACGGTAATTTTGTAGATTTTAGTGAAATAGACATTAACCCTGAATAGTCTTTATACATTCCGGGGGGGAAAAATGTAGTGTGAAATAAAGAAAACACAGTTTGTCACCAATTACACTGAAAAATTATTTAATGCATCTTTTAACTACAAACTGCTCATTATCCACATAAGCACATACACACACACAGATTTAGTTTGGAAATGCTAATTCATGGTGCAGTCACAATTGGCAAAATAATGGATCTACAATTAAGTCCAAGCATGTATTTTAAGAAACGGCATCTCCACTTCACTTTAATGATATTTAATTTAAGATATGTGTAACCCCTCCTTGCCTGGCTAAAAAAGGAGCGTCACATCAGAGTGTAATTAGTTAAGTGCAGGGGGTGCTCAGTGTCTTTATTTACCTTCTCAGGGCTTGGACATCCGTGAAGGCTGGTGTAGTAAGCATTGAGGTAGAATGAAGAGCGCTAGGAAATTTTGGTAGTGCTAACAAAGAACTTTATTGATTCCATTAAGTTTGATCAACATGCAAGAACAGCTTCACATAAATATTAATTGGTGTCAAATAATATAGTTGCATTAGGTATGTTTCCCCAGACATCTCTCACCACTATCCTAGGGAGAGGATACCCTTAGTACTTGATACCCTTAGTACTTGATTTGTGTGGTATTCGCTGTCCCTGCATTTAGATTTGCCTCCTTCCGACCATGACCCGTGGCAGAGATACTGGTCCGTATTCAGATTTTTTTTCATATGTAACTGAAAGATTGAAATGTTATCTATATATATAAGACTGAAATAATGTTTGTGTGTGTATTTCTTCCCCCTGTGTGATTGGCCCACAGACGCCCCCCCCCTCTAGGATAACAAGTTTGCTACTCAACGTTACCCACACTCCTCTGCGCCGCCGCCCTCACCGCCTGACCTCCCCCCACACCCACCCACCGGTCACAGCACAAACAGCCGCACAACCCTCTCCTGCCTCCTTCCCTCCCTCACCTCAGGCCCGCCGCTGCAGCCACGTCCTCCCGACTCCATATTACTACATCTTCCTCACAGGAGCCGTCGCACCACCCTCCTCCCGCCTCCCTTCACCCCCACTTCACATCAGGCCCTCCGGTAGATCCTCAATTTCCCCTCAGGGGCGCTGCCGCAGCCGCACCACCCTCTCCCGCCTCCTTCCCTCCCTCACCGCCTGCCCGCCGCTGCAGCCACATCCTCCCACCTCCTCACGGGAGCCGTCGCACCAGCCTCCTCCCTTCACCGCAGGGGCGCGGAGGGAAGCGGGAAAATTAAATCTCGGGCAATGCTGGGTAGATCAGCTAGTACCTAATAGATTCGTTCATACACACACAACCCTCTCCCTGTCATTCCCTCCACCCTCTCTTTCTGTCATTCCCCTTCCCTCTCTCCATGTCATTCTCTCCCCCCATTTCTCTGTCAGTCTCTTCACCCCCTGTCTCTCTCTCATTCTCTCCTCCCCACCCCCCACACCCATTTCTCTGTCATTCTCTCCCTCCCCCCTGCTCCTCTCTCTCTATCATGCTCTCCCACCCCACGTCTGTCATTCTCTCTCCCCCTGACACACACACACAAAACAGAACAAATACACACAGGGCAGCCACAGAAAACACACAACAGAACAGAGCAGGACACACACAGAACAGTCACACACACACACACAAAAGAGCAGAACAGACACATATACACACATGAAACAGAAGAGGACACACATATGAACCAGAACAGAGCAGGACACACACATATACACACACACAACAGAGCAGGACACACACGACAGAGAAACATAGCCTCACCTCTACACTCTATGCTTAGCCCCGCCCCCAGGCTCCTTACACCTCCTGATTGGCTGCATTACCCAGCAGCAGCCAATCGGGATGAAGAAAACTGCTCATCCCCTAGCAACGGCCCTGCTCTGGGAGATGGGAAAATCCCCTCACTAAGCAACCTTGCAGCTGCCGCCCCCAAATTCTGCCACTATAGGCGGTCGCCTAGTTGCCCTAATGCTTGAACTGGTCCTGCTCTGTATGTGCCAATCCTGCGGTGCTCCGGAACCCTACTTGAAAGGATTCCCCCCGGAGTACCATGCGTCCTCCTCTTTCAGAGCAGATGAATAACCTCAGACCATTACTATAGGTTCTGACTAGATGGGGCACGTTCCCCAACTATAAAATAATAGAGGTAACAAGACATCCTTAAACATAACTATACACTTAAACATAAATGTACAGTATATACAAGTGAGATCCCTCCTCTGTGACTCCTCCCGAGACCTAAGAGTCTAGAAGCTTCTGCAGCTCTATTTACACCCTTCTGTAATGTCACAATCCCCCTGGATACTGGTGGGGCGGTTGCTGGATATTGCTCAGTCATTCTGACCCAGGTGGTAGACTATGTTCCAGAAGGTGGGTGGAGCTAAAAGTATACTTACTGTCCTATACAAATTGACAGGATGAACACCTTCTGGAAGGTAGCAGCCTCTGCTGAGCTACTTTGCAACAAAAGTGCGAAAGGGCACAGTACTTTGCAACAACCCGTGCAGTTAACCCACTAGGGGCCTTAACTCCTCAACTGCCCATAGTAATCCCAGAGGGGAGTTACATGTGTTTTATAGAAAATGAAGATGTACAAGTTCGTGAAGAGCTCACACCTAGCTGAAGAAAAAATGCACCAACAATTACAAACTTTCAGTAATGTGTCTACAATCGCTAGATTTTAAAGCAGCAGTACGGGTTTGACTTTTTTATTATTACAGGATTGAAGCAGGGGTCTCTGGAGCTAATCTGTGTTAATTTCAGCTCTGAGGACCCCCTGCTTCCATAGTTACTTACCTCAGTAGGGGGTGCCGGTAACTCTGCAGTCAGAGAAATGGTGTGCCTATCAATATGGCGGTGTTTAAATGTGCCGCATCACGCAGACCAATGGGAAGCTGTGACGTCATCTGATGCATCGTCCTATTGGCCAGCGTTACCGGGACATTTAAACTGAAAAGAGATACCGGCGCCCCCTACGGAGGTAAGTATCTCTGGAAGCAGAGGGTTCCACAGAGCTGAAATGAACACAGTTCACCTCCAGAGACCCCCTGCTTCAATCCTGTAATAATAATAATAATTATTATTATTTTTTTAATGTTTCAAAAATGAAACCTGCATTGCTGCTTTATGCTCTCAAGAGCAGGGCCCTCATTACCTTTTGTGTCGTTTTGCACTTGTTTGTACTTATTTGGTATGTTATTCTGTTTAAATCATTCTGTATCTCCTTTGTACCGCGCTGCAGAATATTTGGGCACATTATAAAAAAAAGGCAAATAATGTGTGCTTGGTTTATACGTTTGTGGAGAAAAGCGGCACTCTCATGGACTTCTGAATATTAGTATTAGTGTCACTTTTATCCACATATCGAGCTACAATACTATTTATTTATTTATAAAATGTTTTACCAGGAAGTAATGCATTGAGAGTTACCTCTCGTTTTCAAGTATGTCCTGGGCATAGAGTTAAGATGACAAATAATACATGGTTACAAATACAGTTACATAAATGAACAGGGTATACAATATATACAAGACATTGCATGCACAGTTAAAGATAATATATATTATGGGCGTATGTAACAGTTACAGACCAGATTAAAATGTGACAGCTTTAGATTTGAAAGAACTTAAACTGCTTGTGGATGTGAGAGTCTCCCGTTGGTTGTTCCAGTTGTGTGGTGCACGGTAAGAGAAGGAGGAGCATCCGGATACTTTGGTGAGCTTTGAGACCATGAACCGTCTTTTGGAGTCTGCGTCCCTGCAGAGCAGCCGAGACACATTGTCGTCATTTATCGTTAGTGCCCTATTTTCAAAGGCTATTGTTTAGTTTATAAAGCAGTTCAAGAAAGTTAGATTAGTGTAAAAAATATATATATTACTTTTTTAAATGAAGAAGATACTGGAGGATTTTTACAATGAAGCACAAAGGGGAAAATAAAGGCCATCTGAAGAAAAATAAAGTGAATTAGTTCAATAGGAATGCACTTTTTCCTTATGGCCGGTCGTGACCTTATTGCCCTCCATTGCTCTGAAGTGCAGCTAATGTAAAAGGCATCAGTTCAACATGGCATTTCAACATAGTTTTGCATGTAATTCCTTAAATGCATATCCATAAATAACAAAATAGTTCAAATGATTGATGTGGGAGACATTTGTCTGGTTTACAAATGATCTCTCTCTGGTGCTCTGGAAGTTATTACTTCGCCTTAGTGAAGAGTGCGCAAGGATTTTAAAAGAAGGAAGGATGGCATTTGCTAAATGAATGTACCTATTTCACCTAGAATCAGCCAGAATAACATATGTGTCACTGACATATTGCAACAGATCACAATCTTTCTTAAGAACGATCTAAAAGACCAGAAAGGGAGATCCTTCCCAATCTGGGGGTGCAGGTTCACCAGGGATGCCCAAGGGACTTAAAATGGGGGCTCAAAATAAAGGGAAGGACATACGGGAGCTCAAAATAAAGGGAAGGACATACAAAGGGCTCATCTCCAAAATCTTGGTCATCTTGCTTGTGTAGCCTCCTTTCCCCTGTGTCAGGGCGACTACATGTGCTGGTAATATCTGCGAAGAAAACAGGAGGCCTGACACTCTGCCATTGGGAGCCTGGGTTGTATACACAATGTGTATGTATGTATGTATGTGTGTATATATATATATATATATATATATATATATAATATATATATATATATATATATATATATATATATATATATATATATATATATATATATATATATATATATATATATATATATATAAAGATTTTACCAGATAGAGATAAAGGAAAAACGAGACAGCACACAGTCAGGGAAATCCAAAGCTGATGTATTCAGGATAAATACATAGGCACTGCATCCAACGTTTCGGTCATCAAAATGTGACCTTCCTCAGGGCATTCTGATGACCGAAACGTTGGATGCAGTGCCTATGTATTTATCCTGAATATATCAGCTTTGGATTTCCCTGACTGTGTGCTGTCTCGTTTTTCCTGGATCTCTATCTGGTAAAATCTTTCTGTGTATGTGCATATATGGGATAAGCATCAGTGGATAACCTGTTTTCAGTGTGCCAACTGCTTTCTATTTTTTCTATATATATATATATATATATATATATATACTGGGAGGGAATAAACTATGAGCAACAAGAACAGGCAATATATCTATATATATACCGACGCGCGTAATATCCTCAGAGTACTTGGGTGCAGGGGCACCAGTGTCCACACCAAAGGGCTTTTCCCACCCCCAAGTGTGGGACAGCGCTGCCCACATGAATGTCGGTGCACTTATGAGGATACCTTCCCGGGCACTCCAGCACCCGGGTGCCGCTGGGTAGAAATTGGCAACCAATCTGTCTGTTCCAACGAAGATCCCCCATCGCGTTGGGTGGCTTCCCGCGTGGAGTGTACCACCTCCGAATAGTCTCTGACTTGGTTGGACCTGGTTTGGGCCTAGACACAGGCTGCCACATCCCGTTACACGGATACTGGCACTAGCAGGCTAAGGGGAGCATCCATATCTAATGGGCCTTCAATATAGCACCACAAGTATGGATGGTCGGGGCCCAGTTGGGACCTGAAGGGAGGTTAATCTGGCCTAGTCCAGCGGAGCACTTCTCCCTGGACCTTACCTATCCCCTTGCTATGTAAACAAAGATTCACCCGGCGCTTCTGTTTGTGTCAGTCAATTTCTAGCAAAATAATGACATTATATCCGTGCTATATGTAGTGTGGTAAATAACACGACAATCAAAATAAAATAAATAGGTAAATGAACTTGGGTACAGACAGTGAAGTAATTGCAGCTCAACCTTTGCTGGACCTTCCTTGGTGGTCCTCCATTATTTTAGTGGTAGGAGAAGCAGGGAGCGCAGTACACCGGTAAAACACAAAAAACACAGAAAAAAATAGTGCAACTCTGTATGTGCAATATCAATCACGAGTGCAATTTCCAGTGTGTGTATAATCACACAAGTGCAGGTAAAGAATCTGTCCCACATGTAGTCTATAAGTGACTGGTTGTAGATCCAGTAGGTGGTCAGGAAAAGTAGACACCCTGTATGACTTGGATCGGAAGTGCCTGAGGATCGGCGCCATCACGTGGGAATGCCGATCATAGGAGGAGGAGAGCCCAGAAGTAAAAGTCGCAGCATGACATTGCGGAGAAGCCACCAGCGCACTGGCTGCTCTGAAACAGCTGACTGCCTACACTCCACAACCGGACACTTTCCCAAGACTGTCGTATAATGCCCTTGCATGGGGCTTCCCTGTAAGTTGCTATTGCCTACTACTTTTATTGTATACGATTGTGTATCTCAATATATTCGCACTACCACCTCTATTTTTGTCAAGTGGTATATTTGCATTTAGTGTCTACTTTCCCTGACCACCTACTGGATCTACAACCAGTCACTTATACCTGCACTTGTGTGATTATACACACACTGGAAATTGCACTCGTGATTGATATTGCACATACAGAGTTACATTATTTTTATCTGTGTTTTTTGTGTTTTACCGGTGTACTGTGCTCCCTGATTCTCCTACCACTCTCCCCTTGCGGTCTGGCGTCCGACTGCCGTGCTTCCCTGAGCATGCCAAATGTATCTATCTCCTTGCAGGAGATTCGAGGCGCCCTATTGGCTGAGTAGCGTCACCTGGTCTGCAGTCCCTTGGCATTAGGGTACTTGTAGTTTCCCTGCGAACCTGCTCCTTTAATGGCCGCCGCTATGCACCGTACTGCGCATGCGCGATCCTTCTGTCATGGCAGCGCTCACCGCGGGCCTCTGGCGACCTGCTCGCCAGCACCAACCTCCCTGCACCGGAGGTAAGAGGAGGGGGGGGGACGCAGCGGAACTGGGGGACCAGAGGGGACCTTGTTACACTTGTTTGTACATCAAATACATACTGGTATTATTCACAAGCACATTCCCATGTGTGCTCATTTGCATGTCATTTCCCAGAATCCCTGGCTGCAGTGGAAGCACTGTCTGCTAAGAGATAATGAGGAAAGAGGCACGGTTGCAGTCCTGTCTGAAACATGTGAATGTTCTCAAGTGGTATATTTCAAGTAAAAAAAGCAATAGCTTTTTGTGAGGTTGGGGGAGGTAGTTTACAAAAATTAGTAAACAACGGCAATAAAGAGAAGTATTTTGGATTGTAAATATAAAAGTAGTTATACTTCCACATGAGACTTTGCTCTCCATTGCATTGACAAAGACACCTAGTAGCAGACATTTCAGTAAAGCTACAATTGGAGATGAGCAAATTTTTTTATTGCGGATTTGGATCTGCTTCCGACCAGCAAGTTCCTTTTGGTCCACAGTTTTCCGCGCATCCGTTTCGAAAAGGGCGATTCGTCTTTTCCGGATTTTTTTTAAAATCTCCTACAATCCAATCCACGTATTCAGCAATCTGCTGGTGGATTTTGACAAACCATGGATTTGGACTGTTAAAATCTACCAGCGGATTATATCCAATGGCGGTTTTGGATTAATCTGCACGGATTGAAACTGGGACAATCCTTCAACGGATTTTACAGAACCAGTTTTGAATGGGGAGTTCGGGAAATTCCGAGAAATGGATTCCGACAGGTTTGTCCATCTCTAGCTACAATTATGCATGAACTGCAATACAAAATAAATTCCCTGTTTTTTTTTTGTTTTTTTTTATCTAATAGTATGTTAATCTCCCCTCAGGGAAAAAATAAAATAGTCAAGTCATAGCATAGTATAGGGAGTGGATGAAACATCTGGTTTCAATAAAAGTTCAACTATTTTTCTTTTAAAGCAGCAATTGCAAAAAGGTTGTTTGTTTTTTTTTATTTTTTGTTTTTTTTACATAGGATTGAAGCATGAGCTGAACCCCATTCATTTTAGCTCTGGGGACTCCCTGCTTCCCGACTCTGTAGGGGATGCCAGTAACTCGGTGCTGTTTAAAGGTCCTGTTCGCACGGGTCAAAAGGAAGCAGAACTGGATGATGTCACCGCTTCCTATTTGCCTGCAAGACCCGGGATATTTAAACGCCCCATTACGAGAACCCCCAGCTAGCTGAGCCAGAGCTGCTACTCGCACCCACTAAGGGAGGTAAGTATCTTGGGAAGCAGGGGGTTCCTAGAGCTGAAATTAATGGCTTTAGCTCCGGAAAACCCCTGCTTCAATCCTATGTAAAGAATAGAAATAAAAAAAAACACCTTGTCTGTATTGCTGCTTTAAATAGATTAGCATTTAAACTTCATTAGGTATTACACATATTTGTAATACATGTGTATCACAGTAAATTAGTAAATTAGTAGATGTGGCTGTACATGAGATTTGGAAACTACATAGAAATCCTCTTTTGTCCAAGCTATGATAAAGTTGTGCAACAGTTCATTTAAAAAACAAACGTTTATACCCAACTAAATTGTGTTTTATGGGCACACATGCAGTCAATATAGATTTAGACTGCCAGTAATTTTCAGCGACTGTATAACAGCCATTTGCACAAATGGCTATTTGATCGATAACAGCTTTCACATTTTGTGATTCCAGCCTTAATGTTCGTTGTCGTGTATTGTACAATTCTGTGTATGTGGACCAAGGACCTCATTTTTTTAAAGCTATCGAACACAAAGTCTAACAGTTGTGTCTTTTTACACTTCCTGTTTTCAGTGACATCAAAGGGAGGTTGTTACAGTCTTCATGCAACAACATCCATTCTTTATTGGGTCCTTTATGTTTGCAGGAAGAGTACTGTACATGTTGCCAGGCTACAATTTCCAGAAGACATCTGTTTACTGACTATCTTAATCTAGCTGGGTAGGTGGTATGGCTGATTTAAAATAAGTCCCGGGCCTTTTTAAACACAACCTTATGAAGGACTCTGCATCAACATAATCCTTTATTATGTTAAGAACTAAAATAAATAGTTTCATTAATTGAGGTATGAATACTGAAAGGGTTTTATGAGACGGTGCAGCTTGCAGCGGCATGATGAGGTCTTTCAGTTTGAATCATGCATGATTAACTTCCCTTTTGTTCTGACGGACATAATTAGAGAACCCGATACTCTCTTTCTGCATCGGCACTAAAGATGCTCCACAGCATAATGTGTCAATATCAACGTGGAGGACATGAATTTTGAACAGGTCACTTCTGCTGGCCATTGCTCATCTGTGTTCACCCATCATTTATTCGGCAAATACTGTACCTCCCACTTGGAGATGGAACCGCCTGTGGTGATAAATTGGATCCTGAAACATTGCACCTGACTCCATCCAAGCCTTTAAATTAGTCATAGGCTGGTAATATGCAATCTTAAATGTTTTGATTTTAACAAAGCAGCAGCCCCCAGGGATCACGGTTAGCAATAAATAATAAAAGTGGACTTGTTAGCAAGAAAGGAATTAATTATTTACAGACATTTGACACTAACATTTTTCTTAGTAGATGGCTCTATTTTGGATTTTCCTCTGCATTTGTGTCAAGTTATTGCATGTCTTTTTGTCAGTTTCTAAAATGTTGCATACGAAATGTAATGGAAATTACAATAAAGGCCAAAATATATTGCATTTAAGGTGTTAAAGCAAATAGGTTTAAAAGCCAGGTAGACAAACAATAGTGGTTTATTTCAAGCTTTATTTAGATTACAGATGAGCCAAATACAAACTGTTTTATATATGAAATAAAAAGTAAACATAGCGCAAAGGAACTCCCCTCGGATGATAAAGTGATGCTCAAAACAGGAATCTGGTAAGATGCAGAAGGCACTCTGTGTAATATATAAGGGAGGGCAAAAGAAAAATATAGTGCAACACAATTTATTACAAAAAAACAGTAGATCAAGGAGCTCACTAATCTCACATGCTCCAAAGTAAAACTGGCGATTTGACCACTCTGGGTCCTGTAGGGCTGGCAAGCGTCATGCTGAATAGTAGACCAACCGGCGTTCACCACAGTGTATTACTTCCGTGTTTGAGTGGCGGGTGACGTCACGGAGCCTCTCCACCAATCAGGTTCCAGGGTTGATCTCATTAAGCACTGTCGCGGCACGAATCCGGGCAGGCACGCTGTAGGCACAACGTAGGATACAGAAAGCTATTCAGCAACAGCTCAGCAGGACTCAATGATCCACGGGATAAACGTGCATAACCCAACGCGTTTCATCCGGGTTAAGCAGACTTCATCATATTTGAAATAGACTGTACAAAATGTATATTCATAGGGCCCAAAGTGGAGAACAATTCCCAATAATAATGTCCTGGTGTCAGTGTTTGGATATAATTGGCTCCACATTATGATGGTTAAAAGTGGACCTAAACAGCATTGTAATTATTTTTGGTTTTGTGAATTGTGCCAAGGCGCATATTGCTGTACATGGTGGAACAATCAAAGCATAATCATTTGGCCCACAAATGTTTAATGGTCAGGGCGCAAGGACACAATGTAATACAATATCTTAATCTCTTTTCATAGTCCCTGCCAATGCAACCTAACCCTATTCATCCCTCTTCTGATTGTTTTACTATCCATTTTGCTTTCTTATTTCAGTGTTTTTTCAAACAGGGTTCCTAGTAACCTTTGGGTTCCCTAAAGGGTTCCGTGAAAGTTTTAAGTCATTAAGTCAGGCCCTCATTCTCTCCCGTCTTGATTACTGTAACCTCCTGCTGTCCAGCCTTCCTGCCTCTCACCTGTCTCCCCTACAATCTATCCTAAATGCTGCTGCCAGAATCACTCTACTCTTTCCTAGATCTGTCTCAGCATCTTCCCTCATGAAATCCCTCTCCTGGCTTCCGATCAAATCCCGCATCTCACACTCCATTCTTCTCCTCACTTTTAAAGCTTTACATTCTTCTGCCCCTCCTTACATCTCATCCCTAATTTCTCGTTATGCACCATCCAGACTCTTGCGTTCTTCTCAAGGATGTCTTCTTTCTACCCCCTTTGTATCTAAAGCCCTCTCCCACCTTAAACCTTTTTCACTGACTGCCCCACACCTCTGGAATGCCCTTCCCCTCAGTACCCGACTAGCACCCTCTCTATCCACCTTTAAGACCCACCTTAAGACACACTTGCTTAAAGAAGCATATGAATAGCACTGTGGATATTCTGAACACATGATACATAAAGATTGGCCCCCTGCAGACGCACTTACCAGAACTCCCTCCTACTGTCTCTGTACGTTCTACCTACCTACCAATTAGACTGTAAGCTCC
>NC_134485.1:118130738-118170738 GCF_040206685.1 Ascaphus truei | reverse complement strand
TTCTCAGGAGGGTGCCTATCTGTTTCTGGAATAACAGCAGCACAATCAAAGTCAATTCTTTCTCCTTCCTCTTTGTCATCAGTGAGGGCATTGAGTTTACTTTCCCTGGTCTCCTTTTGTGACCGTGTCTCTTTTAGCCTTGGAATCTCTTTCTCCAACTTCATCTTTATAGCAAATCGTAATATTGCAACAGCATTGAAGATACACGTATAGGAACGTACAGCTTGCTTGGTTAGGAGGTAGGATTGATAGCCCGACTGAACCACTTTAGCCGCTTCTCCCATGTCCGTCATCTGTTTCAGAGCGAGGTTTAACTCTGTTTCAATTTCTCTATTCTTGACCTGCAGCTGCAGGTGCTCCTTCCGGGTCTTGTCCAGCTCCAGCTGCAGCCGGGCCCCCTCATTTGCCGTGTGGTCCAGCTGCTTGTAGATATCAGCCATCTCGCTTTTATAGCGCAGTGTCAGGCAAACCACCTGACGGACGGACACCTCCTCTCTCTTGGCGCACTGTATCTCGCGCTCAGCCATCTGCTTCTGCAGCTCTTCAACCTGATCGTGCCAGACCTCCCTCAGGGTCTTCACCTCTTTCTGGTGCTTGCTCTGGGTTTGCATCAGCGCCTCCATTTTTTGGAGCTCTGCAGTTTGTGTCGCCTGGATCGCCGCTGATTCTGTATTCTGCAGTGCTTCCTGCATTTCTAACTTTTCCTGGATCAATTGCTTCTCCACTTTTTCTGCTTGGTGAAGCTTCTCATCACCTTCACTGATCTGGTCAGTCAAGTCTGAATTTTTCTGTGTCAGACTTACATTCTCTCTTTTTACAGTCTCTAAATTACTCAGGGTATTCTCATAGGTTTCCTTCAATGTACACAGCTCTGTGCTGCGAGCGTAGACCTCATGGCGTGAGAGTTCCAGCTCTGCTTTAAGCGCATGAACCTCTTGTAGAGCCTTCCCGTATTTCTGTTTTAGGATAGTAATTACGGTGTTGGCCTTTTCCAGACTAGTCGTCACCTCTTCCAGCTCACTCCGTAAGAGAGACTCTGTTTTCTTCAAAGCCTCGTGCTCTTGTAAAGCTGGGAGTATACACCTCTGTAACTCTGCGTTCGCTTCTTGCACCTTCTTATAACATTCTCGCTCCTTCCCCAAATCCTGCCACAGGACTTCATAATCATGGCGGGCAGCTTGGAGTGCAGAAACCAAAGCCTCTTTATCCTGGTTCAAGGATTCAGCTTCCCTCTGCTCCTCCTTTTCCTTTGCCACTGTTCCCGTGACAATTCTGCCGGTCCCTCCGGTCTGCAGCACATCTTGGCGCCTTTCTGACGCATGTCCTGACAGCGCAGGTTCAAGTGGCTCGGTCACTTCCCCTGTGACTTGAGGAACAGTTTTCTTTTTCTTCTCCTTTCTTTTTGCTTTATTAGCTCCAGAGATATCAGTGGTACTGGGCACACACTCACTGGTATCAGCTTCCACATCTTGCTTGCACTCACAGGGCGTTGCTTGCTTTTGCAGCTGTTTGTCTTTGAAAATTTTGGGGCACACATCTTCCATGTGACCCACTTCACGACAGGTCCAGCACACCAAATTCACCTGTAGGTATGGCTCTCCTCCAGGGGCCACACACGAATCGTCATCATCATCATCATATGGCCTGAAGGGACACTGTTTTGCATGATTATGTACATTACAAAACAAACATTTCAAGTCGGCCATTTTAGAAACCCGGTAGGGACAATTGCTAGCTGCAACTTCACTCACTTCAGCAACTTACATACAGCACTTGCTAGCTGCAAATTCACTCACTTCAGCAAAAGGCATTAGCTTTACAAACAGCACTTGCTAGATGCAAAAAATTTTATTTTTTTTCTTCAGCAAAACATTTTGGTTTTCTGTTTGGGTTCAGGGTGCTATTGCATCCACACTTCGCACATTCTCTGTGTATGCTAGAAGCACAACTGATATACACAGTGGAACAGACTTCACTCATAGCATCTGTATTTTACTTCAGCTGGGTGGCCATTTTAAACCCCCGCATTTATTTGCAAACCCACAGACTTTAGTGTCTGCCCGCATTCTCCACCATATGTGACAAACGCCCCTCTTTTGTAGTGCTGACGTCTGTCTGGGTTCTTCCCGACACAGTCTTCTAGGGTTAATTATACAACAAACAGGATCATGCAAAGTATTATGCTGCTTAACTCAGGCTTCTGCCTGCTTTATTTTCATCCAAGTAAGGTACTGCAGCTTTAACATGTGAAGGTTAGAGGTACTCAGATACTTTCATTCAGCAGTTCACATATTTCAGTGTTACAATATTTCCCACACTGTTATTTCAAGAAATAAAACCAAAATCATATAAGCAAAATCCTATCCCTTTCAGGGATCTAACTACACATCAGAATCAGTCTCTCTAACAGCTGCTGGCCAACTAAACTGGTTCCCCAGCTTAAAACAATGCTCTCTCATTTAGGGTCACAAGATACAGCACAGTCTTGTAGCAACAGCAGTAACCATTTGTTTTGTCTTATCTGTATGTGGTGTCCAGGCAAATCCTCTGGTACTGTGATACGTGGCGGGCCGTCAACCCTGACACTGGAAACAGGGGAGCAGCGATACCCCCAGCCTCCAGGCTCTAAGGAGAGAGAGTGAAATGCAAAACCTCTCTGCTCTAAATACCTGTGCATGTGATTAGAAGAGCAGGTGAGGGAGAACTAGAGCCATTGTAATCTGTGGTCTGGATTTTCCATCCAGCTGCCCGAGTTAATGGGAAGATGTGGAACGGATCATTTTTAGCTATTCCTGCACTTTCTGCTCTAAAATGGGGCAGAAAGCTGCCTAACATCTTTGGACTATGTCACAATATATATATATATATATATATATATATATATATATATATATATATATATATATATATATATATATATGGAACCATGTTTAAAATGGTTTTGAAGCAAAAGTGGCACGGTGTGCTCATTTGCATGTCATTCTCATTTGCATGTCATTTCCCAGAATCCCTTGCTACAGTGGAAGTGCTGTGTGCTGGGTGATAATGGTGAAAGGCGGGATTGCAGACCTGCCTAAGACATGCAAATGAACATACAGTTATATTTCCATTTGCTATATATATATATATATAATATATATATAATCATGTGTGTAAAGGTATTAGTACCGTGTTAGCCGAGCTTTAATAATCAAAAATGAATAGACGATACCGTTCTGTGGCTAACGAAATGCTTTTATTCTTGCGAGCTTTCGAGATACACTGATCTCTTCTTCCGGCGATGTTACAATGAATGAAGCTAAAAAGGGGTTCGGGGAGGGATTGTCTTCCATCACAGATCACATTCCAGTATGCACTGTTTTTAAGGTTAAACCCCTTTTTAGCTTCATTCATTGTAACATCGCCGGAAGAAGAGATTAGTGTATCTCGAAAGCACGTAAGAATAAAAACATTTCGTTTCGCCACAGAACGGTATCGTCTATTCATTTTTTTAATATATATATAGATCGATATATATATATCGATATAGATATAGATAGATATATATTTATATATATATATATATATTTATATATATATATATATATATATATATATATATATATATATATATATATAGATAGATATAGCAACTTTAAATATTCCTGTATGTTCGTTTGCATGTCTTAGACAGGTCTGCAACCCTGTCTCTCCCCATTATCGCCCAGCACACAGCGTTTCCACTGCAGCAAAGGATTCTGGGAAATGACATGCAAATGAGCACACAGTGCCACCTTTTGTCTCAGTGGAAACGCTGTGTGCTGGGAGAGACAGGGTTGCAGACCTGTCTAAGACAAGCAAACGAACATACAGGAATATTTACAGTTGCTTTTTGACTAAATCGCCATAAATAGTCATAAATCGCATACTGCACAGGGGGAGGGATAGGCTTCAGTCACGGATACATTCCAGGATGCACTGTTTTTAAGTGAAACCTTTCTTGCTTTATCCATTGTAACACCGCCGGTAGAAGAAATCGGTGTATCTTGAAACTCGCACTAATAAAAGCATTTTGTTAGCCACAGAATGTATCGTCTATTCGTTTTTGATCATTACGCTAAGCTAACACTGTACAGATACCACTATACACACATACACACATACATATTTGTAATTAATCATTATAATTTATAGCTTGTAAGTAAGGAGGTACTTTTATATTTAAGGACTCCTAAACTCTAATGCAGTGGTTCTCAAACTGTGGTCCCTGGACCACCAGTGGTCCCAGAAGTTCCTAGTGGTGGTTCCAAAACTCTTCAAAATTCATTATGAAAACTTTCTAGGGCAGTCTATATCTTTACATCTAAGTCAAATATTTATATTGATTGATTAATAAACAAAGCAAAGTAAGTATTGTATGGTGGGAATCTACAGTGTAACTTAGTTGATTTCAACACCCTGTTACTAGTTGAAATGAATACTGTAAAGGAGAACTTCTACAGTGTTCATTCTATGACCCTGCCAAAGCCATAAATACACAACCAATGAAGTGGACAGAGAGACTATACACCAGTGGCATGGCCTCTCCATGTTTTATTTGGACAACATGCAGTGGAAAGTATTCATCCCAGATGTCTGGTTGGAGTGTGCAGTATGATTCATCACCTAGTTTGGGAATGAATTGAGGAATGCATGAATACAGTTGTTCTTAAACAGCTTCTCAGGGTCTTAAATCAGACCAAGTTCCTAGACCAACTAACCAATATCCGATTCATTTGCAAATGGATTGGTATTTCTAAAACCTGATGTGGCCAATTGTCCCCTAGGAAGAGTTTGAGAACCACTCCAAAGAGAGTCGATCATGAGTAGCATACATTTCTAAAATAGGTAAGATGTCTTCTATCAATTCACTGAGTGGAATAGATTATAGAATATAGTTTGTTAATGTTCATTCAAATTAATTTTTTTAAAAATCATGAAAAAATTGAGTCAAGCACACCAAAAACTAGGACAAGTTAAAGGGTAAAAAAAGGTAATTTAATGACTTAAAGAAGTCATGACAGCATCCAACGTTTCGGTGCAGATGGGCACCTTCATGATATCCCTGATGCCAATGCATTAGCACCTTATTTGACTTTTCCTCATTTTTGGTGTGCTTGACTCTTTTTTTTTTTTTTTTTAATGATCTTTACTTCTTGACCCGAGTTTTTACTGTAGCATCCACTTTTGACATTTTTTAATTCCTTAAGACCCCCTGTAGGGGAATCCCAAGTGGCTGGACCTGATTCTCTATTTTTCATTCAAATTAACAGCCTTTAAAGTTTATTGCACTTTAGAAACTTTAAATATGTATTGGCAAAAGCATAGTCCTTTTATAGGTGTTGTGTTCTGGGGTAAGGCTGCGCTTATAGTGCCGGCGACGCGACGTTGCCCAAAAACAAATGCATTGGCGCCGTCGCGTGCGCTTATAGGAAGCGCGACGGTGACGTGGCGATGTGATATTCTGCAGCCGGGAATATTTCATTTTCAGGGACTGTCGCGTCACGTGACAGCCCCTGAACCAATCAATGGCCCGGTTGTCCGCGCCGCCGCTGCAAAGCAAAATACAACTTTCACTAGCGGCTACGGGTGACGTCACGCGTTCGGTCGCGTCGCCCGGCGCGGGCACTATACCCGCGGCCTAAGACACAGAGAAACAAAGCACAATTCTATCATTTTGTTACATCCAGCTATATAAGTAGATATGTTTTATAACAATGAGTATTGAAACTTCTCTTTTGAGAACTAAAGTGGTTGAAAGTTCAAAAAAAGTATTGCTGTAAACATGGGCTGTTGTATATACAACATTAATTACATTCCTTTTTTTTTCTTTTATTTACTGCTTGGGTCACAGCTGTTGAAACAATTTAAAAAACAAGCATTTTATTGAATGACTACAGCAGAAGGAAATGTCTCTGGTGTTTTCATGCGAGGATCTTGATTCAACAGATCATTTTGTGGATGAAAGAATTCTCATTTTTCAGTGGAAAATGTGAGATATGTGAGGGGACTCTGGTAAAGAGAGGAATTTTATAGCACTAATTAGCTGCAATGGGTTTTCCATGATCACGTTTTGTGCCTATTTGGCACTTTCCAGCAGGCATATACCCCCGTTTCTCAAATAGAATGATTATATTGAGCCATCAATTCAATTGTATTCAACAGAATTACACAGACAGCAATAGGGTAAAATGCCAACAAAAATGTGCTGCAAGGGCCACTGCATGTGATGGCTGTAAACCAACTAAATTGTTCCAAAGTTTTGAAAAGGAAGAATACTATAATGAATCATACACAGGGTTCATGCACCCTTATTAAGCATGCCAAGTACCGTCCTGTAAAATATATTTTTCCCCATCTACAGCACCGTTATGGTTGGGGAGAGCCAACAAACCAAAATGGCACAGGTTGTTGCTAGATAATTAGCTTTCTCAAGAAGAAAAAGATTCATAATATGTTCCAACATGACATAACAGAGTTAGTTCCAGATTCCTCATCTCAGAATAACAATGACGTTGGCTGTACAGGAAAAATAATGATGTTTGATGAATCTTTACTCGCAATGTCAGACATGGATCAGGCTATTTCTAAAAGTTTAATAAATACAAAGAGAAAATGAAGCTAGAATTCTGATTTTTTTCCCCTAACATTGGCTAAGTCGGTTAATTGAAATCCACAGGGAGATAAGGTAATTTGACCAGGATCCTAGGGTGTCTGATGCCCCACACGTAGATATGGCTCTGACAAGCTCACAGTATGTATTGAAGACCAAACTCTTAAACACTATGCTACACTTTCCTGACCAAGAATGTAATGGTGTTTTAGGTGAGTTCCTGCAAGCTGGTACTCTATTATATAGTCCCATAATATATCAATACTGTAACCATTAAAGGTAGAGATATGCACTTTTTAATTTCTGTTCAAAGTACATTGGCCCATATTTACTAAGCACTCGTCTGCCATAAGACACCTTTCTGTGCTGGAGACCCCTTACAGGCCATTGACTTAAATGGGCTTTACAGTGTCTTCCAGTGATGTGGGGTCGTACGGCAGAAGACTGTTAAGGAAATATGGTCCATTGTGCCTTGATGGAAGCCAGTTTTTAGGATTGTGCTTCTATCATAAGTACTCTTTATAGTGTTTCTGTGTCCAACAAATGAACACATTTTATGACCAATGATAATTGATAAAAGACCATTGCAGTCATTCGTCAAAGTTTCTGGCTACAAAGTTTAATAATAATAAAAAAAAAATCTGTACCACAGAGTTATAAAAAAAATGTGAACTCCCTCTGCTTTTAGTAGTTTTTTCCCTTTGATAAATCTGCTGATATTTTTGTCCTATGATTGCATCATTTTGCAGCCAAGATACTTTTAATGCCTAGTATGTCTGATGCCATGTGTATATTGAAATGCTTAAGGTCACACACTGCATTATATAGAATATTTGCTTTACTAAGTATATATTTTTCTTCAAAGTGTGTGTGTGTGTGTGTGTGTGTGTGTGTGTGTGTGTGTGTGTGTGTGTGTGTGTGTGTGTGTGTGTGTGTGTGTGTGTGTGTGTGTGTGTGTGTGTGTGTGTGTGTGTGTGTGTTTAAATTGTATCCCCATGAGACTGGGTTAAATGTATTTATCTGGTAGTATTATTTCACTACATATTTTTGCAAAGTTCAGGCCTATAACGTAATGCTTTTATCAATAGTATCAATCAAATATGACATATATACATAAATACTTGTGAATTACTTATCTGCTCTCCAATGTGGACATCTTAACTATGATGGCTTCCAAACATGCAACAATAAATAACATCGTTCATTTGAAAGCAGCAGTTCAATCAATATCCTACATGTGTTTTTTAATTTTTTATTAAATCAGTTCTGTACTATGAGAAAATACTTGAAGCATTTAAAAAAAATGTTTTGAAGACATTTTTAATGTTTCTAATGTAGGAAGCATTTCCAAAGTGACAGCCCCTTCCCCCCTTCTGATAGGCTCTGGTTCCTGTGCCCCGCCCCCTCTCTAGCAGTGAACCAATTGTATCTTGTAACTGCCCAGTCAATCATATTCTAGGAACTACATTGCCCAGAATGCTGTGCAAGAACTGAATTAAATAACCCTGAGCAAGCGATCTATTACAGTCGATTACAGGAAAATGGATCCATCTGCAGCTTAGCTAATCACTTGTCAGTGTGCAGATTGTATTGATGCACATATTGAATGAGAAAAAAAAAATATATATATATATATATATTTATTTTTAAAACAGCAACTTGAACTGCTGCTTGAAGATGTGCACATATCCCTTTTCCAGTTGCATAGTATCCATCCCTCTAGCTTGTGTCATCAACTCTAAATTGTAATGGCTTTGTTGCTGAAGTTGCATGCTATGTATTTTGTTGTAGTCCCTGTAGGAGACGCCAAAAGAGGTAACGCCAACGCGTTTGAAGAAAAAAAAACTTATGCTTTTATCTAGCCAAAGTTCAGCAACAAAAAACAGGGCTTTTCATAGTTACTTCGTAGATGAGCTTGAAAAAAAGACATACGTCCATCAAGTTCAACCTATGCCAAATCTAGATGACAGATGCTTTATCCTAGAACGTACTTACAGTATATTGATATAGAGGAAGGGAAAAATTCCCAATATTAGCAATTCGATTACTCCCTGGATCAACATCAGGGCTGCCAACAGATTTCTCAGAGCACAGGACTAGAGTTTTGAATCACCCCCCCCCCCCCCGCCCTCCCCACATCAGCGCCTTGATCCCACCCCCTGTATTGGTGGCCTTGCGAGCCCTCCCCTTTCACACCTGTATTTCTCTCCCCCTCTGTCTCTCACTCTTTCCCCTCCTATATCACTCAATTACCACCTCACTCAATCTCCCCATCTTCACACTCATTTCCCCCTCCTCCCCTGGCCCCACACACAAACACACAATTCTGCCTAATACCCATACAACTCCCCCCCCCCACGCACACACACAAAATACAGACAACTACACACACCCAGATACAGACAACCCCCCAAATAAAATTACCACTACTCCCAAATATAATTACTACCACTACTCCCCCTCCAAAATACAATTATTACCGCCAATCCAATCCAATTAACAATACCACCCAATACAATTACCACTAACCACTCAATTCAATTACCACTTACCTCCCCCAATACATTTACCTCACCCGCAATATAATTAATTCCCCACAATACAATTACCACTTACCTCCCCCCCACTACAATTAACACTTGCCTCCCCCCAGTAGAATTACAAATAACCTCCCCCTCCCCCAATGCAATTTACATTTCCCCCCAATAGAATTACCACTTACTTTGGGTTGAAGAGACCCATGTGGTCTCGAAACGCGTTGGATTAAAGAACTGTAAGACCTTTGCGAGCCACCCACAAGACAGCACTCCCAGAGAACCGGTCCGGTGATTTGCAGACTCGCGGCGAACTCTCGCGATCGCATGACGTCATAGACCAGGAAGTGTTTGAGTAGGACGCCAAACAGCGTGTGCTCTGCTGCTCTATTGCCAGCTGGACCTGTGCAGTAGCGGGCATTGCGCACATTAAACGGGACTGCTGCTTACCGAAAAACTTGAGACTGCTTAAGACCTACCCTGAGGCAAGGGGCTGGCACACCAGTGACTGGAGTGGAGACTATCCAGGCCCTACACCGAGGCTGTTTTGGAGTGAGAAGGAGAGAGCCACGAGACCATCACGAGCGTCCGTTGGTGTTTGGGTAACAATAACCCTGAAATGCTTGTTTAATTTTGTTTTAATGTACGCACATTACTTACCTTCTTACTTGGTTACTAAAATTATCATTTAATGCACTATGAGCGTCGTGCGCTGTGTTTTTTGTATTTTTGTGACCCTGTGTTGTTTGTAATGCACTTGATATGAATAGTTATTTTGAAAGTTCCATGTATTAACCCCAAATATATTTGTATATAGTTATTGTCGTTGTTTGCAAACTCACAAACACGGGTCGTAGATAATGAGAAGTTTATTGCATAGTACATCACAGAGTATTATCATACACCTTCAAAAGTCAATTAGACTCTCTACTAGGGAGTTTCCAAACAGGTATTATATACACTTGATTTCCTTTGTTTAAAATAGGTTACTAGGGAGATTATAATAACCACTCCTTAATTCTTAAACCAATCATTTTACAGATCATTAAAACCCGGTTAAAACAGCTCTCTATAGGAATCGGGTACTTCTTGATACCAGGAATGTGGGCGTTACTTCAGACACAGTCATATATCTACTGTGAGCGAATCTCTATCACACCACACACACATTCTTACACATAAAATGGACACTAACAAAACATAACAGAACAGACAAAATAGAAACAGAATATTGCCTTCAATCCTTCTCCAGAGACCCCCCCCAGTCCATTTCAGTAATATCAACAGTATATTCCTTTCAGCAATATTACTACATCAGTATCATATCCCCTCTTAGACGCCTCTTTTCTAATGTAAACATATCTAATTTAGCTAGCCTCTCATAAATCCGATTATCCATCCCCTTATTAATTTGGTGAATCTTCTCTGCCCTTTTTCTAGTTCCATATTGTCTTTTCTATGGAGTGGTGCCAAATTGAACTCCATATTTAAGGTGTGGTCTTACTAAAGCTTTATAGGGGGCATAATTATGTTTACTTTCCTTCCATCCATTGCCCGTTTAATGCAAGATAAGATCTGTTTGCCTTTGAAGCTACTACATGACTTTGGGCACTATTGCTAAGCCTACTGTTCACAAGCACTCCTAAATCCTTCTCCATCAAAGATTCTCCGAATTTATCCCCATTTCATTTGTCAATTGCCTGTTTATTCTTGTTTCCCAAATGCATAACCTTACATTTATCTGTATTAAACCTCATCTGCCATTTACCTGACCACGTTTCCAGTCTCTCCAAGTCCTTCTGGAGGGAAATTACATCCTGCTCTGATTCTACTACCTTACACAATTTAGTATCATCAGCAAAGATGGAGACTTTGCTCTCTATGGCGACCTCAAGGTAATTAATAAACAAGTTAAGAAACAGGGGTCCCAGTACCGATCCCTGAGGTACTCCACTCACAACGTTTGCCCAATCTGAAAAAGTTCAATTTACCACAACTCTGTCTATCCTTCAACCAGTTTTCTTTCATTCCATGTGCAAATATTTTTACAGTGTCCAATTTTCCTCAGCCAAAGTTCAGTAGTGCAAAGTATGACAGCAAGAGACCTTAGCCAAAGTTCAGTAGTACAAAATAAAGCACAGTGACAGAACCTCAGACCCACTATCCCTCTACAATCCAGAACAGCTGCCTGTTTTTAAAGGTTTCCGTCCAGGTGGCTCCTTAGTGCTCCTACCTGCTCTAGGCAGGAGTTAACTATTAGATGCCCAAACCGTGCTAGGATTTTGATGAGAGGGTTGACTGCTACAGGGCCCTTTCAGCAGCAAAGTGGTTTTTAATGATATATCTTGTAACCTTTACCCAGAGGCAGTAGAATTATGCAATGCTGCATTTTAAAAATGTCTTCTGCTTGTTCTATGCACACCACATGATTTCCATTTGCAATTCCATCTTCTGACATTTCTGCTATATATGACATTTCTATCTAAGGATATTAAAGACTTAGTGATAAACAACCTCTTGACTCTGAGAACAGAATATACATTTCCTGGCATTTTACTTACTGATTTTTAGAAAACATGAGGGAGCATAATTACTAAGCAGTGCTATTCTATTAAACATCTTCCAGTATCATAAGACACATTTCATCCCGTTCACTTGAATGGTGTCTCCACCATAGAAAGTGTCTTCTGGAAATTATTATTTTTTTTATAAAAATGTTTTACCAGGAAGTAATACATTGAGAGATACCTCTCGTTTTCAAGTATGTCCTGGGCACAGAGTTGTAAAAAATACATGGAATGGCACTGCTTGATAGGTATGGGCTACAATGTATTGATTTGAGTCAGTCTCTGTAGTTTCACTCATTTGAAGTAAATCAAGGTTGTCTCAGTTATATTTAACGAGTGGCCCTATGCGATTTAATGGTATTTCACTCTAAAAAGTCTTTGACCATTATCCCCAAAAAGTACTTATGGGTTCTTGAATGCTGAAAGCTATGAAATATACATTAAGAAAACATGTTTTGAAAATCATATAGGTATTTCAAGAATCAACACAACACTTGGCATCAGCAGGGAGAAAGGTGATGGGTAGTTAAGTATGTACTATATATATCTGTCATTTGTCCCTGTCACTACACTGTCCTGATGAAGGTACTTGTATGTACCGAAACGTTTTCTGCTACTATGCAAAAAAGGTCATTTTAATAACTTAAAAAGTCAGTTTATTGATCTTCCAAATTTTTTTGGGGGTATGCTTGTCTCTACTTTTTGATGATTAGTGTATCTTGACCAGATATTTTTGTCTAAGCCCCCAGCTGTATCACTTGTTACCTCTTCAAACCCCAGTTAGAGGCATCCCAAGTTGCTGGCTCTAAAATTCTTTTTTTGCTCATGGTAATTATATGCCGCATACCAAAATAATTTAAATTAGTAAGTGGTTTGAAGCAACAGTGGCACTTGCTCACCCTATTTGAAGTAGGTAAGTATGTCTGAACATGGACGTATGAATGATGGAGGTTTGATCCTCAGCACTTACCTGGAGGTACACGAGGGGGGGAATACATGACACAACAGCAAAAATCCTACTAATTTAGTGTAACTCCTTTTAAAGGACTTCCTCGAGTCTGCATGAATTCATAAAGGTCTGAAGCAGCCAGTAGCACATTATACATAATTGACAATGCCTACCCCTGTTTGCGACCCCTTGAATTGAATATATTGAACAAGGCTCATTAATTAAATAAAGGCCACAGCTTTTTTTTTTTTTTTTAACAAACAGAGCATGTTTCTCTCTTCAGCGAGGACTCTGGAATTCTACAAATCACCTTTCCATTTCCACTTGCCTCTCAGCGCATTCCAAATGTACTTCTCTGTACACTATAACGCAAAATAGTCATAAATAATACTTTTATCCACAATATATACATATAAAAAACAGTAACCAATACAACAGTGTTCCAGCACTCACTGACTCTTTAGAAAAATTTCAAAAAAGGAATATGCCAAAATCAAAATGTAATATGAAGACAAAAATATATAATAACTTGGAACAATGTCACACATGCGGGCAATAAAAACAGACCCTAAAAGTAGTGCAGAGAAAACACAGGGGAAGGGATAAAAGGACAAGGAAAACCACAATGGGGAAAGGTGAGGGGGGGAAATAAAATGGAGGCGGGTAGTTAGGGGAGCAAAGTTTCGGGGTGAAAATCCCTTCCTCAGGCCCGTTCCCTCAGGTCTAGAAAGATCAAAGGTACTTCCCTAGACCCTGCGTCCCCAACAGACTATGCAAAACAAGGAAAATACCGAAATAAATGGAAAAAAAACACAGGCTACGTAAATAATATCCAGATCCAGCAAGAGGATGTAAGCAGCTGCGCAAAAAAAGTATAGTCAAACCGTAAAGTCCTTAGTCTGTGAAGCAAAAACGATAATTCTCTCTGTCTGTCTCTGTCTCTGTCTCCTGCTGCTAGGGAATGCATTCATTTTTAATTCTTTTGCGCATTTTCCTTGTTTGACATTTTTTTAAAGAGTCAGTGAGTGCTGTAACACTTTGTTGTATTGGTTACTGTTTTAGGAGGAATTAGGGTCCTCCTTTGTTCCTTTGGTCCCCTGAAAATAGTCTATTTGTTTCTTTCTCAGAGTGCTGTCTATCGCTATTGTTCCATATAAAAAACAGTAGTCTGATTAAAACCATTGTATAATTTTACATTATTTGAAATGAGTACATATCAGCATATTGGTTTATTTTGGCATAAAAGCAGAGAACCTCTTGTGTATCTATAATTTTACAATGGTTCACTTTTTTTCCTGTGAATTCCTAAACTGCTGTTATCAAGTACAAACAATGAGTATCATATTTAGTCTTTTCTATTTAAGTTCAAAGTTCTAGTTGCTGTATTGGTCCTGGAGAAAAGTAGATTTGATGAAGGTCATAATGCCTTTTTCAAGTGTACTGTGCACTTGTATAGTTCGTACGGTACACTAATAGAAGAAACCTATGAGGTTTCGGAAGCTCTTTACACTAAATGAATCTATGAAAAACATTGATGTTGCTCCACTATAAGGTATCAAAACCTACACTGAATCTTATTTTCATTTAAAAAATCCCCCATATGCAAAACACATTTGTTTAACAAAAAAAAAGCATTACATGCAAATATATACACTATTGCTATTATTACAATCTTTATTGTTTTGTGCGCTGCTTGTGCTGTACATTTGCTATTGCAAACAGATGACACAGTTTCCAAAGGCTTCAAAGGAGCTAGATGTTTATCTCCATAATTCTTTTACACTAACTCAGCTTTGGTTTCTTGGAAATTGCAACTCTCCAATTGGCAAACAGCCCTATAAAGGAAAATTGGCCAATCTTTGAAATACCAATAGCACAATAACATACATGAAGTATTTGAATCCCACAATGAGTCTCCACTCCAAAAAGTTTACTATTTAAAGCAGCAATTCAGCCTGATTTTTATTCTACTTCTCTTATTTAAGTGTGTAATATACCGGTATTAGAGGAGATCATGGCCGCAATTCGGTGACCTTGAGGAACAGGAGGTCTATTTTGCTGGCTTTGCTGATTGGCTGACAAAGCCAGCCAATTAGTTGAACGGCAATCCTACCTGGTTGGAACCAGATAGGACAAAAGAAAAACCAGGCAAACATATCAAAAGAAACCAATGACAAATGTACTGTAAAAGAAAATGAAGTGCACTAAAAATGGAGTGTTAATATAAAAAAAATCCATATGGGGGGATACCGAGCAGAGCACCCCACCTGATGCCCACTGGGAGGAAAGCTCTGAAACCATCCTGGTGGACTCGGCGTACGTGTATCCTGCTCAGATACGGGAGTGCATCAACGCCTGGAACATGGCCACAATGTTCATTGATACATCCCCTTCCAAACGCTGCTTCCTGGTCTTATATATGGCTAGCTTAGCCAATGCCAGGAGCAGGTTGGCGAGGAGGTCCCTAGGCTTGAACAGGAGGAGGACCTTCTCTTGTGTTTCTTAAATCAGGGCGGAAAGCTGTTGTCATCACTACACTAGTGATTACATGACACAGAAACTGGGAGGTCTTGGTGCCACAAACATTCCAACACCCAAACAAACCATAGTGTAGTCATAATTAGCCTTACAGTATATTTTTTGTTGCATTTGTGAGGCAGAAATGAAGAAATAACACTACATTTGCTTTGACGAAAACAGCGCCATTATTGGTTAAAACAATTAAAAAATGTATAATGCCATTTACGGCATCAAAAGCATCATAATCTCGCATATTAAATTCCTGGAAGCCTTGGAAGACTGTATGTACTCGTAAACCATTGTTTTAGTATTACTAGCCTGAAGCTTCACCAAATGTTTACGATTTCCTGTAAGTAGAAGAAGACACAAATGACAATAAATGAAGATATTGAAAGTTCAGTGGAAACTGGGGCTCAAAAATATTCCAGCAACAAGAATCTGTAGAGGTTTCCTTAAAAATGGAGATAATTTTTGTTATAGAATATGTGAATAGGATCAGGTCCATAAATATTTATTTGGAGTATAGGGGTGGGGGTATCCAGTAATAGAAAATAAGATAATGCTTACCCTGCTTCATTCACAATCTGAGCGTGCAGCATCCAGGAAAATAAATGGCGCAGAATATTCTTATATCCTTGTAACACCTGCTAAACACTCCCCTAGACATCCATATGCCTTCTCCAATAAGGTATAACTTCTTGAAGTCCGGTCCTGATCGTTGTCCTCCGGTGTGCCGTCTGCGGAAGTGAATAGAGCAAAAACGAAAAAACTGCGACGCACCACCAAAATTGCGTCGCAGTTTCTTAATTTCTCTGCTTATATAAATGAAGATAAATGTTAAAAAAAAAGTCAACAAAAACCTATTTTTTCCTGGCCATTAAAAAACTAAGATTGAATTACACTTATTCATGAAGTTTAAAACTTAAACATTTTAATGATGGTTATTTTCAGAGCACTTTTAAAATAATTATAGCGGAAATTGGGCATTAAAATGAGTTTGCTTCTTCAGGGCACGCATCAATCTTATTATAAACTCTTATTATAAGCTAATTATAAAGTATAAGCTACTCAGTATAGACTCCTTCATGACGTAGGGGTAAATATGGCTGCTGCTGTTAAAGGTCAAGCCTGCCATTACCCCTACCTGTCAATAATACACTGGTATAATGTTACATACTATATATGTATAATGTACAGTATGATGTCTTAATAACATGGTTACAGCACCTCAGGGACCAGAGGTTAATTTTGTTTACAGGAAAAATGTTGCAAAAGAGTCTGTGACCTTTCCCTGTAGCATTTTGTATGTTACTCTTTTTATGTTGCATTTCTATCCCCCAATCAGGGGCTGGGCACGTAGACCGCACCTGGCCCTGAATGTTTAAATGTTGTGGGTTTAGTGTATAAAAGGGGGTGAGGGATAGCCCTAGCTAGCCATAAGAGTTGCAGAAGTTGTTGCTGTAACTGAGAGAAGCTGCAGTGTCCACTCCTGTGCTGGTGTCAGGCTTGATTTTGAGGACATTGCAGGGAAGAGAGAACAGGGGAAATCTCTGCAAGGAGTTCCCTGCGCCTAGAACTATAGGTAACCCTAGTTTTTCACCAGTTGTGTGTATGTGTGTTGTCTGCTTCTGCCAGTTGTGGATAATTTTTTTCCAATAGATTAATTTTATAAACCCTTGTGTTTCTGTCTGGCGAGTTGATCCCTGAGAGTAGTCCTGGTCTCCCGTGACATCCTTCCTCTAGGTTCATGTTTGGTGCCTTAATTTCTGTAGTGCACCCATAAATGTCCTGTATGCCTGTGAAGAAATACAAAAATAGAAATAAACCTTGGCGCATGTGTGAAGTGATAAAACAAAGTGAATTGAAATAAAGTCCACAAAGGATATAACAATGGTGGTGGATGAAGTAAAATGTCCTTTCTTCTAAATGATGATGAAGCTGAAATGGGCAATATATGGTGTAAAGTTCCTCCTCGCAGCAACTGCTATCCTGCTCAGTGAAACATAAAACAGGGACACAACATTGCGCAGTAACGTTTTAAGCAATGAAGCCCTCTTGTGTAGATGTTGCTGCGAGGAGGAACTTTACACCATATATTGAGGACTGAGTCCATTTCAGCTTTATCATCATGTAGAAGAAAAGACATTTTACTTATCCACCACCATTGTTATATCCTTTGTGGACTTTATTTCAATTCACTTTGTTTTATCACTTCACACATGCGCCAAGGTTTATTTCTATTTTTGTATTTCTTCATTGTTTTTGGTGATTATTTGAGATAGTCCCTGTTGCAGGGTAAATGCAACTACACACGCAGGTTTTTTTGATAAGGCTTATTTATTTAGCCTTAAATTATACAGCACACAAAACAAAAATAGCTTTTCATCAGCAAACAAAAGAAAAATGGCTTTTTCTTCAGCAGACAAAACAAAACAGTTTCTCTTTAGTAGTGTAAAAATAAGGCAGCTACCCTTTTCTATGCAGGAGACAGTTCATAATTCATTTACTTTGTTAACAGACCTTGTATCAGTAATCTCTTCAGTAGCTTACTCCTCTCTCCTCAACAGCCAGCACCATGTGTCTACAGCCTGGGGTTTTAATAAACCTTGATTAGGCAGCTGGGATCCAACTAATTGTCCTGAGGTTCCCAGTTGAAGTTAACCTAGTCAGTGCAGCACTGCAAACTAGACAGACTAGGTTTTCCAGGCATATAGCTGGTGGCTTTTATTTACCCTGTCACAGTCCCCATATTTGAAAACCGGGCAGCTTTCCCTATATGACATTTTTGTCACCTTGATAGTCTATTTTGTGCACTGCACTGGTTTATTTATTGGTCTAGCGCTATTTGTAGTATTACTTGTTTTTGTATCCTGTATGCCTGTATTGGAAAGTAACTAGTGCTATATAATAATATTGTTATATTGATATTGTACACATAGACAGTAATCCAATTAGCCTAAAACACAAATGTAATTATTCAAAATGTTCAAATTATTCATGAAAATAGTATCCTGATAATGACTGGATTTATTACATTTATTATTTGTTTCTAATTTTTTCTAATGCTCCACACATTAAGAAACTCAGTACTAGAGTGTATGTAGGAACTTAGAGAGGATACCCATCCCAGACCTACAACCCGGACCTACGAAAAGAAAACATATGCAGTAGGGGAATGACGAAGACCAACAAAGAGCAGGAAACATGAACGGGAGCAGGAAAGCTGGCTGCCAAGGTATTAGGGTCTGTTTTGTTTAAAAGGGAAGGTTTTTAATTCCTTTCTGAATGGAAGCAAAGCACCCTGATTTCTTAAAGCTGCAGGGAGGTTATTCCACAGTCTCGGGCGGCTCTTGAATAAGCTCTCCCACCATCTTTGCTGACCTTAAACTGAGACTCAATCAGTGGAGGGGCAAAGGCAGATCTAAAGGCCCGATTTGGAGGTGTTACTGATTAGGCAGGTCTGAAGGTAAGGGGGGTGGGTGGCAAGACCTTGGATAGCTTTAAAGGTAAGGGTCAAGATCTTAAAATTAACCCTTTGCTTCACCAGGAGCCAGTGCTAATCTTGTAGAACAGGCGAGATGTGGTCTTCCCTTGCCTGCTATAAGACAGGCAGAGGCGTTTTCCCCAGCTGCAAGGTTTTGAAATGATGTTTTTGGAGACCCATCAGCAGAGAATTTGCAAAATCCAGTCTGGAGAGGACCATGGCCTTTTTTACTATCTGCAGATTGGTTTTCGAGAGCAACATATACATTTGTCTCGATGGATTTTGAAGTAACAGTTTTTCACAATAGATGCGATATGAGGCTGATCAATTATGTTTTTGTCAATAATAGCTCCAAGACTTCTCACCTTCTTTTTCCTTGGGATGGCGGAGGTATTAATTTTTAGATCATTGAAGACGTTCCTCATAGGCCCTAAAGCACAAACAGATGCTATCAGAAGCAGCTCGATTTTAGAGGCATTCATTTTTAGCCAGTTCAATGCCATCCAATTAGAGATGTTACTAAACATACTTATTTTCTTCGATTTTCTGGAGGTTTTTTTTAATTGAGATTATTTTGTGCTGAAGATGTCTTCTTCAGCTCTCATTAGAGATGTGCAAACTTGCCCAAATGTTGACATGGGTTGGAAGCCAATCCACATAGTAGCCATCGACCAAGCGCAGAACAATTTTGATATTTTAATAGTTGGATGTGTCCCATGGGGTCAAAAAAGGATGTTCACCAATGATCACGACTATTTAATTGTTGAAGAATCAGCACTTATTTAACCCTTTTTCTGTCAGATGAGCATGCAACGCATTGCAAAATCCCTCAGGCAGCAATAAGGGCACAATAAAAGATAAAGCAAAGTATGTGCTAATTTTATTAGTAAAGATGAGCATTGTATGTCTTAGGACAGTGGTGCGCAAACTGGGGGGCACGAGATTAACTGCAGACGGTGCAGGGTTTACAGAAACCCCACGCGCTTCCCCAAGGCACTTAAATTAAGTGCCGGGGAAGCGGAGAAGGCCTCTGTAAACTGCACTTAACGTGGTTCAGCAGGCATCTGGAGACGCGTCTCCATGACAACACGGCGTCTAATGACGCCGCGGGGTCATGTGACGTCACGTTGCTATGGCAACGTGACGCCTGAAGCCGGGAACAACGGTAAGGAGGAGGCAGGGGGGGCACGCGGAGAGCTGGACAGCCGGTAGGAGGGCGCAGGGGGAAAAGATTGCGCTCCCCTGTCTTAGAATGTTCTCTATTAACTTCATGTGATTAAAAAAATGGTGATTTTTATGAGACTCATTTGTTTAATTGCAGGCTCAGATTTTACATTCAAGGACATTTTTTTTTTTTAATGGAGAACCGTACTGTACTTATTTTGGTCTGCAGATAAAAATAAGACTGAAACATAGGCTAGAGATATCTTTTTTAATTAGTAAGACTATGCCTCAAGATTTGTGTATCTACACCGTGGTGCTTATCTGTACAACAGCGTCAGTTGAAAAAAAAACAGCAGTTAGAAAATGTTAACAGCTATCTAACATTTATACAAAACAAAAGAGGATATACTCGGTGCCTAGTGTATAACATTGCCAAACGTCATTAAGCAAAGATCAGTAGTAACTCAAAATCTAAACTGATGGTAATATGCAGTATTTTTACATGATGCTGATTTATAATGCGCATTGAACACAGTGGCGTAACTGGACAAGTGCGGGCCCCCGGGCAAAAAAAATTCAGGGCCCCCTCATGTCTCTCCCCTCATGTCTCTGCCCATCTCTCTGCACCTCTCTCTGCACCTCTATCTCTCTGCCCCTCTCTCTCTCTCTGCCCCTCTCTCTCTCTGCCCCTCTCTCTCTCTGCCCCTCTCTCTCTCTTCTGCCCCTCTCTCTCTCGCTCTCTCACTCTCTCTCACTCTCTCTCACTCTCTCTCACTCTCTCACTCTCTCACTCTCTCACTCTCTCACTCTCTCACTCTCTCTTTTCCCTCTTATGTATTTCTCCCTTCCACTTCATTTTCTCTTCTTTTCTGTCTTCTTCACTTTCATGTCTGTTTTTACCCCTGTGATTTAACCCTTCCCCTCCCTCTCACCTTTCACAGCCTGTCTCTCATGCTGCAGCTTCAGCCCCACGCTGCTCTACTTGAGGACCTGACCTAGGCCCCACCCACCTACAGAGTCCCTGCAGAGGAAGGCATTTCCCCTCTGTCGTCCTTACTGCATCTCGGGGCCCCGCCCCCTGACCCAGGCCTTGCCCACCTGCAGAGGAAGGGATTTCCCGCTGTGCTTTCTGCCCGCTGCAGGGAATTAATGTGCGGGCCGGGCCACCGACAAGGGGATAGAGCTTGCCCCCCAAAAGCACGGGCCCCCGGGCTTTGTCCCGACTGTAGCTATGCCCCTGATTGAACACCTTTTCTCCTGCCTCTAAGCTTATGCTTTAGTTAAATGCAATGCTTCGGAACTGAAAAAAATTATGTTTACTATGTAAATTGATTCGTAGCGAAAATGCTGCATTAAACTAAGTCCTGTCCCATGATAAGTTACCGCAGGGGTGCACAAACTTTTCTCCCTGCGTCACCCTGCCTGCTCTCCCCCCCTTACTTCAACCCCCCCCCCCCCGTGTTCGTCTCCGGCATCAAATGACGCAGCGGGGTCAATTGACGTCACATTGCCATGGCGACACGTCTCTGGAAGACAAGGTAAATGAAGTTACAGAGGCCTTGCGCGATCCCCGGAATTTAGTTTAAATGCCTTAGGGGAAGCGAGGGGCCTCTAACTGCCACGCCCCCGTGAAAATCTTGCATCCTCCATTTTGCGCACACCGGCGTTAACGCATGAAAACATCAGAAATGTTCATGCTTTCAAACAAATATAAATACCACTTGTGAGCACATTCACATGTGTCAGATAGCTCTGCAACCCTGTCTTTCTCTGTTATCGCATGACAAACAATGCTTTCACTGCAGCAGAGGGATTCTGCGTAATGACATGCAAATGAGCACAATCACTGTGTGTCACCTTTTGCTTCAAATACATTTTAACATGGACCCCAATAAGCTCATTCCTGTCATGTGCTTTAAAATACATTTGTTTCCATGTAATTGACATCATGTCCCCATAAATCCACTGTACAAATCCTGGTTTCCTCAACACAATACACTGAGCTAATATATTAGTTATAACTTTCAGGCATCTATTCTGAAAATATTATTGTCAATCTTACACTGAAAAGCTTATGTATTACTTAGCATGCAATATAACCTTAGTCATAATAGGAAACACATTAGCAATAAAGCCATGCATTGTGGCCTGTTTCAAGCCATTCTTCCCTTTGGTCCTTATCAGCCAGATAAAACCCTCTGATATGGAAAGCTTTATTGCTTTTGGAAATGTCCCAACAAGAGTTGAAATGAATGAAATTCCATAAAAATGTGTTTTACCCTAAGTGCATGTGACTTTGGCCTTAATGGCAGGATTGTATTGTTTGAGAATAAATCAAGATGGTCTTTGTATTATATTATAATTTCAAGGAAAGGAAGTTTCACATCTGCTATATACATATGCAATGTTACAAATCTATTGCATACAAATATATGCTCTTTGGGGTATGTACATTTTTATTATATCATTTGTTTTATTTTTATATAGGGCTCACCTTGGGCAGAGATTCAGTATACAAAAAATAAACATTAAACGTGAATCTGCTGTGCGATACGCTTTCTGACCAGCAGACTTACGAATGGTGGCGGTCCAGTAGCACTCTGGTACTGCCGGACCTCCATCACTGAAAACTTTAAGCATTCATAGCTGTCAATATCATAAAGAGAGAAACTTGCCCAAAGAAGGATTCTGTTGAAGACTATGAGAGTTCTGATGCTTAAAACCCAATCCATACACTTTGTAGTCATGGCTCATCCATGCACTAAAGTCTACTCCTTTCCAATGCTGTTCAACGTTACGAAATAAACCGAGTTGGTATCACAGATAATGCATTAGAAATCGTAGTCCACGAACCAAACAAATGTTTCTAGTGACATAGTGGTGTAGTTTTCCAGCATACTAGAATGCTTAATTAAACAAGTGTTTTCTACTCTCTTTTTTTACCATTTGATATAAAAGGTGAGAAAGGGAGCTGGGTGAACAGTGGGAGAAGGTAGGGATACAGATGTAGCAGGGCTCAATGTCTCAGGCACCAGGGAAAGCTGCATCACCGCAGCTGCACCGCTGTGGGGGGTCGGGTCTGGTTTTTGCCTGATTCCCCCCTCCCCCTGCAGCGATGTTTCAGCACTGTCCCCAGAACCGTATTTGTTTTACTTTTCAGCCACTGCTCCGGAGACATTTAAGTCCTGCTACATCTGCAGGTCTGTCAACTCTCACTCATTCGAGGTACAGGGCTGATCCTATATACTCAGGTCAACAGGAGTGTAGTGCAAATCGACCGCTTCAGACTCCAAAGAATCCCCTAAATCTCATTCAAGAAGTCATCGTCACTATTTTTAACATGATTGACCCCATGTATGTCAATAGCCAGACTTTTATTTGTGTGTATTTTTTGATATAATTTATGTTTTTGGACTTGTTAGCTTTGAGAGAACAGTAAATAAATCCCACTTGCAAATTTTACAATACAATGACCATGTCTTGTAAAAGATTTGTTACATGTTTTACTGCTGTTTTGAACATTTAAAGCTGCAAAACGTGATAGCTTCTATGTTTTCTTTTAAATAAATCAGTTCTGTAGAAATTGATAATAGTGACTGTTTTTATTTATTTGTTTTTTTATTCAACTCTTAATGCCATTTTAATGAGTTTTAAAGGAGCAATCCAAGGCGGCAATTAAATTATATATATATAATTAGAACAGAGGGTCTCGAAGCTGAAGTCCACTGAACTCCATTCATTTCAGCTCCGACTTCCTGCTTCTGGAGATACTTGACTCAGAAGTACAGTAGGTGCCGGTAGCTGCTCTGGCTCAGCATGCAGGGCTTTCAACTCCCGCATCACATGGGCCAATAGGAAGCTGCACAGATGACATCATAGTTTCCTATTGGCCCGTATGGCCTGGGATCTCTGAACAGAGGACATTGTGAACCCTGGTAGCTGAGGAGAGCAGTTACCCCCAATTAATTCACAGGTAAGTATCTCCTGAAACAGAGGGTTCCCAGAGCCCAAATGAATGGGGTTCAGCTCCAGAGACCCCCTGCTTCAATCCTATATAAAAATGGCAAAAATATTTACCACCTTGGATTGCCTCTTCTTCATTTTTGAATACAGTATTGAATCAAGGGGTCTCCGGAGCTGAACCCCGTTCATTTCAGGGGACCCCCTGCTTCCGTAGATACAGACCTCTGAAGGGGGTACCGGTATCTCCTTGAGTTTTTGGCAGTTTTCTGCTTCCTTGTCACATGGGCCAATAGGAAACCACGACGGGTGACATCACTGTTTCCTATTGGCCTGCAGCGCCCGGCAGCTTTGAAATGCAGACACATAGTGAACCCCAGAATAGCTACCAGCACCCGCTACATAGATAAATATCACTAAAAGCAGGGAATTCCCAGAGCTGAAATAAACAGGGCTCAGCTCCCGAGACCCCTTGTTTCAATTCTGTATTAAAAAAATGGAAAGAAAATGAACAAAACTGCTTGGATTGCCTCTCCTAAAGCATCCTTTATAATAGCAGGATTTAGGCCACCTTCCAAACACTGCAAGATCTTTGCAACACTTTTCTGTTTGTGATAATTTGTTGCCAATGTTCCCAGCAGTTTGAGCTGCAAACTGTAACAATAGATACTATTACCTTAGTAATATAAGAATACATTGTAGCTGCTGAGTTACACTGACTGAAGGATTCATTGAAACGGAAAGGCAGCCATTTAGTTACGGCAGCACGTAATCAGGATTTTTACAGATTTATAACTGGAGCATCAAACGATTGCCAGCTGAGGTAAGAATGTGTCACATGCTTTACATATACAAATAAGAAAGAAAAAAAGGGGGAAAGTAGTATTGCTGCTTTAAGGTATTTATTTGTATTTATAAAATGTTTTAACAGGAAATAATACATTGAGAGTTACCTCTTGTTTTCAAGTATGAACTGGGCACAGAGTAAAACAAATAATACATGGTTACAAGTACAGTTACATAAATGAACAGAGTTATGATGACAATACATGGTTACGTTTAATTAACAGAGGTTATACATTCAATTTACAGACATTTCATTAACAGTTTGGGATAATGAATGATTATGGGTGTACATAACAGTTACAGACGAGATAAAAATATGAGACAGTGTGTGTCTGAAAAAGAGACATGAGGTTTTTTTTTAATCAAGTTGGTGCCAAAAAAAGTCACAACTTACAACTTCAGAATCTGTCTATATCTGCACAATTGCTATTTGTCAGGGTATTTGCCACTATGACTTCTACAGTAGTCTATACCAAACGGACTTTATTAAGATAAATTGAAGTCAATATTATATGCTTTTTGTATGAAGTCACACACGGTATGTTAAGTGGGGGAGTCTTTATTTTGTCTATGTGTATACAGGCATACCCCGGTTTAAGGACACTCACTTTAAGTACAGGACTTAAAGGACAGGACTCGCGAGTAAGGACATATCGCCCAGTAGGCAAACGGCAGCTCGCGCATGCGCCTGTCAGCACGTCCTCAACAGCAATACCAGCTCTCTACCTGTACCGAAGCTGTGCGCAAGCGGGGAGACTATAGAGCCTGTTACAAATGCCTTATTTACATTGGTTATGCACGTATATCGGGTAGACAGATTGTTGGGGGGGGCTGGGATTGACCCGGCGGTCTTGGTACACGTTGGAACCAATGACAAAGTTAGAGAAAGATGGAGGGTCCTAAAAAATGATTACAGGGATCAAGGCCAAAAGCTTAAGGCAAGGACCTCCAAGGTAGTATTTTCTGAAATACTACCAGTGCCATGCGCTACTGCAGGGAGACAGTCAGAGATCAGGGAGGTTAATGCATGGCTAAGAAAGTGGTGCAGGAAGGAGGGGTTTGGGTTTTTAGAGCACTGGGACTCCTTTTCTGAGAGGTGCCATCTATATTTTAGGGACAGATTGCACCTCAATGAAGAGGGATCTTCTGTGCTAGGGGGAGAATGCTAAAAAGGTTGGAGGAGATTTTAAACTAGGATGGAGGGGGGAGGGGAATGA
Organism: Ascaphus truei; assembly: GCF_040206685.1. Taxonomy (NCBI): domain Eukaryota; kingdom Metazoa; phylum Chordata; class Amphibia; order Anura; family Ascaphidae; genus Ascaphus; species Ascaphus truei. Next base: position 118,144,866 of record NC_134485.1, on the reverse strand, counting down.
AACAGATAATTAACTAAATGGAATAGATGAGGATACAAGGTGGTATGGAGGTAGAATGGGGGCAAGTGCAAGTTTGACAAGCAGTGAGACACCCATAGTAAATACAGATAATACTAGAAAACTTCTAAAGACTAAACAAAGTGGGCGCAGAAAGGAAGGAGCAGCTAAGATAATAGTACAGGCTGAAAAAAAACTGAAATGCATGCTTGCTAATGCAAGAAGCCTGACAGATAAAATGGGGGAGCTTGAATTAATAGCTGCAAGGGAGCAGTATGATATCATAGGCATTACTGAAACATGGTGGGATGAAACTCATGACTGGACAGTTAATTTAGAGGGTTATTCTCTTTTTCAGAAGGTTCGAACAAATAGAAGGGGAGGTGGAGTATGTTTATATGTTAAACCGGATCTAAAACCTATTATAAGGGATGATGTCTATGAAGGGAATGATGAAAATGTAGAGACTTTGTGGATAGAAATTAGCAGTGGAGGTAAAAGTATAAAGAAAATGTTTATGGGAATATGTTATAAACCACCAAATATCTGTGAGATTGAGGAAGCTAAAATACTTTTGCAAATGGAGAAGGCATCAAAACTGGGTCATGTTTGCATAATGGGGGATTTTAATTATCCAGACATAGACTGGGGCAATGAGATTAGCGTTACAACAAAAGGGAACAGGTTTTTGGGGGTGCTTAAAGACAATTATATGACCCAAATTATTGAGGAACCAACCAGGAGAGGGGCAGTTCTGGATTTGGTCACATCGAACAATGTAGAAGTAATAACAAATATTCAAGTCCTGGAACATTTGGGTAACAGTGATCATAACATGGTCTCATTTGAAATAAATGATCAAAAAACAGATTACTTGGGTTCAACAAAGACCTTCAACTTTGGAAGGCAGATTTTAATAAACTGAGGTCTAATCTAGTAGTAATACAATGGGATGATGTTTTTGCAGGGAAAATGTAGACGATAAATGGGCAGTCTTTAAAACATTGTTAGAAAAGCACACTTATCAGTGTATGCCCTTGGGTAATAAGTATAAAAGAAATAAGTCAAAACCAATGTGGCTAAATAAACAGGTAGGGGAGGAAATGGACAAGAAGAGGAAGGCGTTTAGATTCTTTAAGTCAGAAGGGACAGACATCGTATCAGAATTATAAGGAATGTAACAAAAATTATAAAAAGGGCAATCAAATTAGCAAAAATGGATAATGAAAAAAGGATTGCAATAGAAAGTAAGGTCAACCCTAAAAAATTCTTTAAGTACCTTAATAACAAAAATATGAGAAAAGAAAATATAGGACCCTTTCAGTGTGAGATGGGTAGGCAGATTATTGGAGATACGGAAAAAGCTGAGGTATTAAACAAATTCTTTGCCTCTGTGTTTACCAGGGAGGAATCAAGTTCAATAGTAGTGCCGCAGGAGGAAGCCACAACCTCCATATTAATGAACAATTGGTTAACTGAGGAAGAAGTTCATAAGCGACTTAAAAAAAATTAAGTTAATAAGGCACCTGGCCCCGATGGCATACATCCAAGAGTTCTCATGGAGTTAAGCTCAGTAATAGCAAAATCATTATATTTAATATTCAAGGACTCCATTTCCACAGGCTCAGTACCACAAGATTGGCGTAAAGCAGATGTGGTGCCTATATTTAAAAAGGGAGCTAGATCACAACCGGGAAATTACAGACCTGTAAGCCTGACTTCAATAGTAGGGAAACTACTTGAAGGTTTAATACGGGATAATATTCAGGAATACCTAATGGAAAACAAAATTATTAGTAATAGTCAGCATGGATTTATGAAGGATAGATCTTGCCAAACTAACCTTATTTGTTTCTTTGAGGAGGTAAGTAGGAATTTAGACGAGGGTAATGCAGTTGATGTGGTCTACTTAGATTTTGCAAAAGCTTTTGATACAGTTTCACACAAGAGGTTGGTGTATAAAATAAAGAAAATTGGACTCAGTAATAATATATGCACCTGGATTGAAAACTGGTTAAAGGATAGACAACAGAGTGTTGTCATAAATGGAACTTTTTCAGGTTGGGCTAAAGTCATGAGTGGAGTACCTCAGGGATCGGTACTGGGACCCCTGCTTTTTAACTTGTTTATTAATGACCTTGAGTTTGGGATCGAGAGCAAAGTCTCCATCTTTGCTGATTATACTAAATTGTGTAAGGTAATAGAATCAGAGCAGGGTGTAATTTCTCTTCAGAAGGACTTGGAGAGACTGGAAACGTGGACAGGTAAATGGCAGATGAGGTTTAATACAGATAAATGTAAGGTTATTCATTTGGGATACAAGAATAAAAAGGCGACTTACAAATTAAATGGATATATATTGGGGGAATCCTTGATGGAGAAGGATTTAGGAGTGCTTGTAGATAGCAGGCTTAGCAATAGTGCCCAATGTCATGCAGTAGCTGCAAAGGCAAACAAGATCTTATCTTGCATCAAACAGGCAATGGATGGAAGGGAAGTAAACATAATTATGCCCCTTTACAAAGCATTAGTAAGACCACACCTTGAATATGTAGTACAATTTTGGGCACCAATCCTAAGAAAAGACATTATGGAACTAGAGAGAGTGCAGAGAAGAGCCACCAAATTAATAAAGGGGATGGACATTCTAACTTATGAGGAGAGGCTAGCTAAATTAGATTTATTTACATTAGAAAAGAGGCGTCTAAGAGGGGATATGATAACTATATTAAAATATATTCAGGGACAATACAAGGAGCTTTCAAAAGAACTATTCATCCCACGGGCTGTACAAAGGACTCGGGCCATCCCTTAAGGTTGGAGGAAAGGAAATTTCACCAGCAACAAAGGAAAGGGTTCTTTACAGTAAGGGCAGTTAAAATGTGGAATTCATTACCCATGGAGACTGTGATGGCAGATATAATAGACTTGTTCAAAAAAAGGTTGGACATCTTTTTAGATGGGAAAGGTATACAGGGATATACCAAATAAGTATACATGGGAAGGATGTTGATCCAGTGATTAATCCGATTGCCAATTCTTGGAGTCAGGAAGGAATTAATTTTTCCCCTTAATGGGGTTTTTTGTTTGCCTTCCTCTGGATCAATAAGTATAGATATAGGATAAAGTATCTGTTGTCTAAATTTAGCATAGGTTGAACTTGATGGACGGAAGTCTTTTTTCAACCTCATCTACTATGTAATTATGTAACTATGTATATGACGATTGCAGTACAGTACATGCATCGATAAGTGGGAAAAAGTTAGTGCTTCACTTTAAGTACATTTTCGCTTTACATACATGCTATGGACCCATTGCGTACGTTAATGCGGGATATGCCTGTATACCAGTGCTGATTATTTTACTCATTGTTATTCTTAATAAAATGAAAAGTTATTTGTCATAAGTTCTTTTTCATGATACAATATTCAGAGTATGTACAGTGCAACATTTAATTTGTTTCTTCTAGTTGGTATACTGTATTTGATTATTATTCCTGTTTATAGGCTTGAGCAAGTGTTTTTCTGTTCCCCTAGGGGGTACATTTGTGTCGGCACAGTTAAGCCTGAAAATCAGTGAAAAGTCCAATAGCAAATGTACTTATGCCTAAGTAAGACCCGTAATATAGTGGGCGCGCATGCTGCACCGTACGCGCGCTGCACTTATAGTTGGCTGTGGTTAGTCAGCTATTGTATGCTAGGGTCGTGCGCGCGCACGGCAGTGAGCATGGAGCCGGACGATCGGGGGAAGACTCTGAAAAGTATGTACAGCTCAACCCCGTTATAACTCTGTTACAACGCGAATAGCTTATAAAGCGATGCAATTTTCGTATTTATAAATACTTTACAACACGATTATAGGTATCTTAAATAATTTATTGTACAATGCATACAATTGTACATTATTTCTAATGCGATCCGCTTATAACGCAATGCGATTCTTTGGACCCCAAGCACAGCGATATAAGGGGGTTGAGCTGTATTTGCACCGCTACCGCTCAGTCTGCAATGTATGTATGTGTGTGTATATATGGATGTGTGTGTGTATATGTGTATGATAAATATATATATATATATATATATATTTATCAAAGTGGCACAATGTTAATAAATAATTTATTATAACAACATGTCTTTTTTTTTTTAAAATATTATATAATATACACACACATATATACACACACACAGCTTCCTCAGTGACACACAAACACAAGACCACTTCAAAGTGACACACACAGTTACCAGTGACATACACACACACACGCGCACACACACACACACACACAGTGACTGCTTCCCAGTGACAAACACACACAGAGAGCCAGCTACCCAGAGACACACACACAGTACCCTTCCAAGCCTGTCGCTCACACCAGCACGGACCGTACACACAAAAAGTGTGCGTCACGTGCACAAGCATTCACACAGGCGCGCGCGCCCACTATATTACAGGCATAAGGCTGGGCTACTGGACTTTAAATGTTGTTTAAGGTAGTAGAGATAGATGGTGCTGAAAGGAGACAACTTTAAGTGAAATATAACAGACAAGTGGGGTGAGTGAGGAATGAAAGCTGAAATAAATACTGTTTTCAGGAAAGTAAGGCCTCCAGCACCAAGATATCCTCCGACTGACCTTTCCCTTCCAGCTGAACTCCTTAAGTAAAAACCCCACTCATGTTTGTTTACTCTTGATTCACAAAATAGATAAAACATGTATATTTGTCTTGGTGTGTTGACTGAATACCTGAATTGTACAGGGACAGCAAGAATGAGGGATTCCAGTGCAAATTGTAGATCTTAACATTTTGACCATCAGCAACTGTGTTTATCATAACACACACAGGTATTCTACCTTCATGTTTGGTATATGTCACAGCAAATAAAAATACCACTTGTGAGCACATTCACATGTCTCAGACAGGACTGCAAACCTGCCTTTCGCCATTAGCATACAATGCTTCCACTGCAGCCAGGGATTCTGGGTAATGACATGTAAATGTGCACACAGTGTGTACCCTTTTGCATCTAATCATGGAGACTTATATGATATATGGCAGACTTGAATCATGTTTTGATCAAAAGTTTCAAGCAAATGACTCCTTTGTCACACAGACTTGTGTTCTAAATGTAAACATGTCACTAGTATATTTTAACCCAATTGGTAGGAGCGCAGGATCTGCTCTTTCTTTTATGTTAGTAACATGTCAACATAGAATTGTATTATTAACCCTTTGACAAAGTGCCTTAAGGGCACGAAATGCATCAGAGTGTTCCTCCGTGAGGGACTTTGCTATTTTTGTATGCTCCGATAATTCAATAAACAACATTTTTAGTGACCCGCCAGCATCAGCTCGTCTTTGGCGTTTCCACGTCAGCAGTGCATGGTGCTTTTCCCCCGGCTGGGGGTTCTCTTCATCTATTATTAACCCTTGTATACAATACATACGGAGCATACAAAATGTACCTGTATCTGATCTTATACAAAAAGTCATGAGTTCAAATCCTCCTTAGTCCACTTACTGTAAAACTTTTAACATTATTATTCATTTGGTCAAAGAGCTCTGAAAAATGTTTAGCACTATTTTCAATTCTCATAACATTAAGCATAAAGACCACTGCTCTCATTCCTAGTACTTATAGAAATAGGAGCAGGCCCTGTTTTATTCTTGTCAAAAATAAAAAATAAATGGAAATAAAAGCACAAATCTCCACACTGCCACTTGACAACAACAAAAATAAAAGGTAGGAATCTTGAAAGAAACCATAAAAAGTATGATGAATGAAAAATAGAATAACAAAAACTATTTAATAATAATATGATAGGCTCCCGATGGTCACTTTTCTGACCATCAAAGAAGTTTTCAAAGAACTGTTTTATAACTCAGTCTTCCAATCACTTCAGTTTTCTTTCCTCTGTATGTGGACATATCCTAACAAAATCAATATTTGTTATATATTAATTGATCCTTGTCTGTGCTGATTATCAGTGCTAACTAATCAACTCTATATTATTAGACCGATATGAAAAATGATCAGCATGCATTTCAACAGTTTTAAAGAAGAGGCACAAAGTGTTATGCAAAAATGGGCAATGTCATACTGTGTGTGTAAAGTAGAAGGTCATGTTTGGGGAACATTTTCCTCTCCACTAACTCCATATATGCTTAGGTTTCACTAAACGATGATTCATTATATACATTACATATATCCTGATACATTTGGATCCTTGACCATTCAAAAAAAGAAAAGAAGAAAAAAGCTACAACTACCACCACAAGTGTGTCAACTTTGGAGGGATTTTTAAGAATGTAGATACTGTTACAACACAAACTGGTTCGGACCATATATTTTTTGAGTTGGACCAGAAAGGCAGAGAGAGAGAGAGAGGAAAGAGATAAGAAGAAAGAGACAAAACAAGCTCATGTTGTTGCTCCTTTGGAAGTACAGTAGTTGTTCAGTGGTGAAGTTAAGAAGAAAGTGTACTAGAGCCTCCATCTGCTGTGTCAAATCTCAGCTTGACAGTAATCACAAGTGTCTCTACATCCCTTATTTGAAAGCTGGAAACCCTACTCAATGCAATGAACACACATATGCACAGTGCTGACCTCACCTCTGAACTACATCCATAGTTAAATCTAGTTTTACCGTAGTTAAATGTTATACTCCGTGTTTGGATGTAGCACAAATGCAGATGGAAATAGCTACTGAAATAATGTGTTTTGCCAATAATGTGTTTTTGTGTCTACTCCTTAAAACCATGAAGCTTAAATCAGCAATCCCCAACTAGTTTTTCTTTTATTACACAACCCCCCCCCCCCCCCCCCCCATTGTTTTACAGGATGGGAAGATCGGGATCCACAAAAGAGCTGAACCTTACTATATTCAGTTCCTAGTACACCCCGGCTCCTGAGATACTTAACGGTGATGTTACCGGGTTTAATTCTCCCTACAGGATGTCAGATCTCCGGCCTGTAGGAAGCCGCCGCATCGTTGGTTAGCTAGGGGGTGGATTGCTATTAAGAGTTTGTCATTTTGTTGGTATTACTTTAATTATAATTTTTTTTAATATATAGAGGCCGTATGTATGAAAAAACTTGCAATGTGCAGTCAAAAGTATTTTCTTTGTGATGGAGATAGTGGGGAAAAAACATTAAAGTTCCTGTAAAATAACATGTATTTAAAAAATCAGGGATACATCTGCGAACACTCTGCCCGTATCGTTTGCAACATTTCAGAATGCTGGACATGGATTGCTTCCAAGAGTTTATTAAATAGCATGACCTCTGTGTTGCTTATCAATTTTTGGGGGATTTGATGTGCTTATGTTACTTAAGGGACTTACAGCAGTGGAAACTGAAGCCCTTCTTCTTCAGACAAGCCAACATGTCATTTTGATGTGCAAATATCCTTGCTGTGTATTTCTACATTGACATGAGGAAAATCAATGGTGACACACTTCTAGGAACCAGGAAAGGTCACCAGCAAAATTCCACGAGTCCATATGAATAAATATAGAATATACTATTCTAGGGGTCTTCTCTAGGATTAGGGGGTAGCTGATTCTTTATAATATGTGAAATGTTTTTCTTGGACTGACATGAAAACCAGTAGGTTTTGTTAAAGCAGCAATTCTGCTTTCCTTTTTAATTTTTTTTTAGAGTTATAGGTTTGAAGCAGGGGGTCTCCGGAGCTGAACCACATTAAATTCAGCTTCGGGGGACCCCCTGGTTCCAGAGTGTGACAGCGTGAATGAACGTCACCAGCCATATACCTAGCAAACATATGTCTAAGTTTGCAGTGCAGCAGTGACCATGTTAACTTTCAGTGGAGAAGGGCTGCTTAATTAGTTTGACCCCAGCTGCATAATCAAGGTGTTTAAAACCCCCAGGCTACACACACATGTAAGCTAGCTGGTCAGGAGACAGGACTGAAAATTCTGAAGAGATTACTGCTATAAGGTCTGTGTTGCAAAGTACATATGTGATGAACTGTCTGTGTCCTGCATGCAAAAGAGAAGCTGCCTTGTTTTCTAAGCTGAAGAGAAGCTATTTTGTTTTGTCTGCTAAAGAGAAGCTATTTTGTTTTGTCTGCTAAAAAGAAGCTATTTTGTTTTGTCTGCTGAAGAAGAAGCTGTTTTCTTTTTGTCTGCTGATGAGAAGCTTTTTTGTTTTTGTGTGCTGTATGTTTTAAGGCTCAATAAATAAGCCTTATCATGGGAACCCGCGTGTGTGGTTGCATGTACCCTGCAACACAGAGATACTTACCTCCGTAGGGGGTACTGGTAGTAGCTCTGGCTGGGATATAGAAATGGCGGATTTAAAGCTCATGCGTCACGCGGCCAAGAGGAAGCCGTGACGTCATCCCTTGTGGCTTACTATTCATGACCAGAGCTTTAAACCTCTGCAACTGCTACCGACACCCCCTATGGAGGTAAGTATCTTGGGAAGCAGGGGGTCCCCGAAGCTAAAATTAAGGTGGTGCAGCTCACAGGGGGTGGGGGTGGGAGGGACTATTTGGGGAGCATGTGCTCCTTTAAATAGTTTATATCTGTTAAACTTTTTCTGTTACACAAAATATATTATAGGCACTATCCTACTTACTCAATCACTTTTTTATCCACTCCGTGTCCTGTACATTTATGTTGATTTTTGCTTGTCTGAATTGTTCAGTATTTTTCTACTTTAATGAAATATTGGTATCAAATTATTTATTTTGAATTAAAAAAGAAACAAAAAAAAAACCCTGAAACCCTTATATTGCCCCTAGTTTTATTAGATATTATTGCATAATTCATTATTTTTGCTGATGATAAAGGATAAATAAACATATTTCAAATGACAACATAAACATTGAAAAAGCTTAGGGGGGGCATATACTAAGCTTCGTTAAATCAGGGCACTTAACGAGATTGTATTGTATGTCTTTATTTATATAGCGCCATAAGTGTACTCAGGGCTTCCCAAAAAATACAGTACAGAGAATTATAATAATATAATAAGTGCAGCAACATCAGACAATAGGAAAGGAAATCCCTGCCCCGAAGAGCTTACAATCTAAGAGGTTTAATGGGAAACTTACAGAGACAGTACTGTAGGTGAGGAAGTAAGTGCTGTAGATGGCAGTGCTTGGTCACAATGTGTGGTAGGAGTGACTGAGTGTGGGACAATAGCCATGAGTGCAGGCTATTGGGATAATTGATTTGTGGGGTGAGATTTAAGGCTGGTCAGTATTAAATGAAAAGGTTGACACCATTTACAGGGGAAGAGATGGCAGTGACGCATGAGTGAGATCAGGTGTGTATGTCTGACTTCAGGCTATGGGGAGATCCCCAGCAGTGGGAAGGAGTAGATAGAGGGTGTGAATAGAGGATTTGTGTGGGTGTTTTTTATTGAGGGGTATAAAAGTTGTAGGGAGAGGGGTTTATAAATAATGGTGGAGTGGGGAAGTTAGTTATCGACAACAGGACCAGACATTATGTATCCTGAATTAACGTTCTATTCGTCAAGTTGGTTAAATGTAAAAAGAAAGCTGTAATTGAGTTCATTAGCATAGGCTCATGTCATGTTGTCCAGTGCTGGCTTGATGGCCATTGCACCGAACCCCAGGGTTACAGAGGCCCGCGCTCCTCTCTGCAACAATTAAACTGATTCCCGGGGAAGAGCGCAGGGCCTCTGTAACTCTCTCACCTTCTCTTTCACCATCTCTTCCTGCAGGGTCCCCCAATATGGCACCGCGACGTCAAATGGCGCCGCATTGCCATGACAACAGGACATCATGTGGCGTTTGCTATGGCAAAGTGGCGCCAGCATTGCCAAAGCAATGTGACATCCTGTTGTCATGCCAACGCAACGCCATTTAACGTCATGATGAGGGACCCTGCAGGAAGAGATGGCGAAGGAGAAGGTAAGAGGCTCCGCACCACATGTCTGCACTGTGCCCTGCAATATTCCCAGCTGGCCCTGTTGTTATCAAGGCATTAACTTGCCATTATGCAAGTCTTGGCGTTACTCCTATTCAGAACGCTGATGTAGGGTATTTGCTGGAATGGAGAGAGAAATGAGACTGGAAATAACAATATACAGATGTAGTAAGACTCGACGTCCTCGTTCCGCAGTTCTGGTGGTCGCCGCACCTAAATATTAACGCTGCGGGCTGCCCCGCTCAGAAGCATGGACCCCCGCAGCGCCAACGCGGCAGACACTGTCCCCATCGTCACCGACACCTGCTTGCTCTTCTATGGCGCTGGGAACAGCAAGTCTTACTACATCTGTATTTTTTGCTTCATAGCATGTTAGTTTTATGCTTTTGACGAGCAGGTGGCGTAATTTACGCGACGTAAGATGCGCCCGCCTGCGTGCCAAAGGCTCATAAGCATAAAGATGGCTCATAGTCGGGAAAGACTCAGTGGCGCCACTATCATAACTCATCTCGAGTACACACGTTGCAGAATAATCGAAACAAACCAAAAATCTAGACATTAGCGTGTCGCAGTGGAAGTTGTTATAATTGGGGGGAAAAACTATCTTGAAATCCCAAATAATTCATACCGCCGCGCTGTAACGGCGCTTATTGTTTTACCGGGACTGCGTACTGGACCGTAAACAGGCTACCTTCTACAGATGATGAGATGTAACATGGGTGAGTGCTTTAATTTTATTGCATTGCTAGTATATGTTGCGAATTGACATCCTCACTGTACTTCATTTCCGTGACCTCGTCTCGGATTAAGGGATGTGATTTGTGACAGCGTAACGATACAGACCAGGGATGAGCAACAGACATCTACTAGACTAGAGTACTCAGCGCAATCAATAGTGTGTTAGCAGCTCCTGTTTCTGCGCTCCACTACAAGAGCTCCTCCTTCTCTTTTTGATTCAAAATCAATGGTTATCTAGACAGCCGTGTGATAATGAAGGCTAAAGAGATGGAGTTATGCGAGTGTAAGTAACTCGGCTGTCACTGGCTATTTCCCTTCTTTCATTCTGTGGCTGCAAATGAGTTATTGTGTAACCATTCTCTTTTATATGTTGTTTCAAGGGAAGCAATGGATCAACACGTACAGTAGCGCTGTATACGGATGCCCGTAATCCATTTCCTCTGCTGTGTATGAGTATTAAGTATGGTTTTCAGAAGCAATATATTTTCAGAAAGCAACTCCCACTTCTGCTTCTCATTACAAAAAAACTCATCAAGTCTAACTCTAAAATCAATGGTATTATAAACTTCTCTGTGGGGTGACCCAGGGGACGGTGTTATGTTAGAGTGAGTTACTGTCATTGCCTTGCATTCATTCTTTTATGGCAGTAAATTAGTTTTTAGGTCAATGTGTTGAAATAATGATTTAAAGGCGCAGTTTCTCTCCATATTACCTATTTTGGAACTGGGTTACGTCAGGGGTTCTCAACTCCAGTCATCAAGAACTCTCAACAGGTCAGGTTTACAGGATATCCCTGCTTCAGCACAAGTGGCTCAATCACAGAGCCACCTGTGCTGAAGCAGTGAGATCCCGAAAACTTGACCTATTGGGGGGTGGGTGTTGAGTACTGGAGTTGAGAACCACTGGGTTAAATGATGTCCTTTAGATCAGGTTTGCTAACCATATAATTTTTTCCAAAAAAAAATTGATTTTAATTAGATTTTATTTTAATTAAAAGGCCCTCAGCCTGCAGTCGAGTGTTCACATGACAACTCCTGCTGTTTATTCTCACTTTCTCTATGTCACCAGGCAGCACTGAGCTGTTTTCCATGCAGACTGCAAAGGATCCTATCAGAAAAAAAATATCTTAAATCTTCTCATTTCTTTGAGGTCGAATAATATCCCTGAGGGGTTTAGCCGTCATTTTATTTTAGGTTTCGGGCTCGATGTTCAGGAATGAAATACACCATTTAAAAAATCAGTGAACAGGTAAAAAATTAAACAGGTGAAAATATACATCATACTGTCTTGTGGAGAAATCTTGAAAAAATAAACATGCAGGGAAAACTTCCCCTTTAACATTTGTAAAAGCTGCGGGACCTCACAAACATTTTCTCTTGTAAAATACAGGAAAGCAAATGACTCTCAAAACTATTAAATATTCTTTTTATTTATATATCAATTTATTTGAGAGGTTTCACAGAGGAAGAAGCGGAGCACAGCAAAAAACTTGGGGGCTATTCACCAGCAGGTAAGACGTTAAAACATCCTTTATTCCATGGTAGATATCATGGTGTTATGAGAGGTAGGAACTCTAACGCGTTTCGGGCGGTAGCCCTTTGTCAAAGAGTGTTTTACAGTCGCGTTTCTAACCACCGATATAGGCGTCCCCCCGCCCCCAGCTGATGCATGACGCATCACTGCAGTGCAGTGGCGCGAACTCGGCCGAATCAATCTCATTGGCTGATGTGAATAACCAATGAGAGAGAGGCTCTGATCGGGGGTACGTGTATACAAAGACATAACATAAAAATAACATCAGAAGTTATACAACAAAAGAAAAAAATTGTACAATAACAACAAAAGGCATATATAACATTGGTTATCGAGGGTAAATTATATATTGATAAACAAGATTAAAAACAACGAACAAACCTAGAATGGAATATTGAGGAAAATGACATGGATTAATGTCTTACAAACTTTAAGGTACTGTACATTATTTGAAAGTTATCTTATCCATGTCAAATTAAGCTAAAATATTTATATATTAGTGACAATGCAGTAATAATAAATTGCAATTAGAGGCAGATTGAAAATGTAATTGAGAAGATGGAGAAATTAAGTGGAATAATAAACCAGAGAACAGAAGAAAGCTAAAAAATGAACATATATTATCTGGTATGTGGAGTTCATGATTTGGATTTAGATTAATTTCTAATTCGAAATCATACCAGAATGCACATCTGTCAGATATTAAATTGATAGAAAAGACAGCATAGACATTGTTAGTCTATTATAAGCAATCTAAAGAAAAAGAAAAGGAAAAATTGAGTGCATGGAATAAATGCTGATAACTAGAATATATTATGTAATATGATCAAATATATAATAATAATGTCCAAATCATGAGACCAATATTTAAAAACTGTGATATAATAAATTAAGGAACATATAATATTTGATACAGTTAGTCCACATCATCTCAAGAAGTGCTTCAATTGACAGTCAACGTTCATACCCCTGGGAGCTAATGTCCCAAGGGTATAAATCCAATGCATCTCTCGACAATTAAGGAGAGATTCTCGATCTCCCCCTCTGGGATGAATTTTTATATGCTCAATAGCACTAAATGAGAAAGTACTTATAGATCCTTTTGAACAATGAATAAAGTGACGAGCAACTGGGAATTTTTCATCCTTATTTTTTATGGTTCTCAGATGTTCATTTATCCTTATCTTGATAGCTCTTATAGTTCTTCCAATATAGCTACTCCCATATTGACATCTTAGAATATATATAACATAATTGGTATTACAGGTCATCAAGGAGTTGATTTTATACCTTTGATCAGTGTATATATTTCTTAATGATTTAATAGGTGATGCATATCTGCAAAGGTTACAGGTCCCGCATTTAAAGAAACCTTTAGGGATATTCGTACACTTAGTTTCTTTGACTTTGAACATACTTGGAGAGAGGTGGCTACCTATAGTCCTGGCCTTTTTATAAACAATTCTTGGATTGGATTGGGTAAGTGTGTCTAGATCTGTATCTAGACGAAGAATGTCCCAGTGTTTATTTAAAATAAAACTGATTTGTTCTGCCTGTTTTGAGTATGCTGTAATAAACAATGGTACCTCTTTATTTTGACTAATTTTGTCGGTTTATACATTTCGTCTGGGATAAGTATGTTTCTCAACTTTAACTCTCTCCAAGAGTTCTAATCTATTGGCTTGTAATGCTTGATTAAACGCTGACTCCAGATCACTGTCGTGGTATCAGCTGGGGGCGGGGGGACGCCTGTATCAGTGGTTAGAGACGCGACTGTAAAACACTCTTCGACAAAGGGCTACCGCCCGAAACGCGTTAGAGTTCCTACCTCTCATAACACCATGATGTCTACCATGGAATAAAGGATGTTTTAACTTCTTACCTGCTGGTGTATAGCCCCCAAGTTTTTTGCTGTGTTCCGCTTCTTCCTCCGTGAAACCTC